>NW_027140500.1:1412500-1639497 GCF_036365525.1 Heterodontus francisci | reverse complement strand
TGGAAATAGTGGATGCATTGGTGAATATCTTTCAATATTCTGTAGATTCTGGAACTGTTCCTGTAGATTAGAAGATAGAAAATGTCTCCCCAGTATTTAAGAATGGAGAGAGATAGAAAACAGGGCACTACAGACATGTTAGCCTTACATCAGTCGCTGGGAACAAGCTATACTCTATTCTAAAGAATGTGATAAATGGATATGATTGGGCATAGTCAACATGGATATATAAATGGGAAACAATGTTTGACGAATCTGTTGGAGTTATTTGAGGATGTTGCTCACAGAATTGATAAAGGGAATTCGGTGGACGTGGTATACTTGGATTTTCAGAAGGCTTTTGATAAAGTCCCCGACAGGAGGTTGGTTAGTAAAATTGAAGCACATGGGATAGGAGATAATGTACTGGCATGGATTAAGGATTAGTTAACAGGCAGAAAGCAGAGAGTAGGAATAAATGAGTCATTCTTGCCTTGGCAGGCTGGGGTACTGCAGGGATCAGTGCTTGGGCCCCGGCTGTTCACAATATGTATCAATGACTTGGATGTGGGGACCAATGTAATATTTCCAGGTTTTCAGATGCCAGTAAACTAGATGGGAATGAGTGTTGATGAGGAAGATGCAAAGCGGCTTCAAGGGGATTTGGACAGCCGTAGTGAGTGGGCAAGAACATGGCAGTTGAAATATAATGTGGAAAAATGTGAGGTTATCCACTTCGGTAGCAGGAACAGATGTGCAGAGTATTTCTTAAACGGTAAGAGATTAGAAAGTGTAGTTGTACAAAGGGACCTGTATGTCCTCATCAATAAGTCACTGAAAACAAACATGCAGGTGCAGAAAGCAATTAGGAAGACTAATGGTATGTTAGCCTTTATTGAAGTGGATTTGAGTGCAGTAGTAGTGACGTTTTGCTGCAATTGTATGGAACCTTGGTTAGACTGCCCCTGGAGTATTGTGTGCAGTTTTGGTCCCCTTACCTTAGGAAGGATGTTATGATCACAGAGGGAGTGCAATGACGGTTCATCAAACTTGTTCCCGAGATGGCGGGACCATCCCATGAAGAGAGATTGGGGAAACTGGGCCTGTATTCTCTAGAGTTTCGAAGAATGAGAGGTGATCTTATTGAAACCTACAAAATACTGAAAGTGATAGACAGGGTAGATGCAGCTAACATGTTTCCGCTGGTTGGGGAGTCTAGAACCAGGGGAAACAATTTCAAAATAAGTGGAAATCGACTTCGGACAGAGATGAGGAGAAATGTCTTTTCTCTGAGGGTTGAGAATCTTTGGAATTCTCTACCCCAGAGGGCTGTGGAAGCTGAGTCATTGAGTATGTTTAAAGCAGATATTAACAGATTTATAAATGGAGTCACAGAGTAGTACAGCATAGAAACAGGCCATTCGGCCGTCCGCGTCTGGGCTGACTATTATGTCGATCCATACTAATCCCAACTTCTTGCATTAATTCCATATCCCTCTATGCCTTGCTCATTCAAGTACCTGTCCAGATGCCTCTTCAATGTCGTTACTGTTCCTGCCTCCACCACCTCCTCAGGCAGTTCATTCCAGATACCCACTATTCTTTGTGTGAAACATTTACCCCTTTGATCCCTTTAAACCTCCTCCCTCTCACCTTAAATCTATGCCCTCTAGTTTTAGTCACCCCTACCATGGGAAACAGACTCTGGCCATCTCCCCTATCTCTGCCTCTCATAATTTTATATACCTCTATCATGTCTCCTCTCAGCCTCCTTCGCTGCAGGGAAATCAGTCCCAGCCTATCCAGTCTCTCTTTATAACTCAATCCCTTCAAACCAGGCAACATCCTTGTGAATCTTTTCTGCACCCTCTCTAGCTTAATCACATCTTTTGTGTAGTGCGGCGACCAGAACTGCCCACAATACTCCAAATGCGGCCGAACCAAGTTATGCACAACTGCAACATGACGTCCCGACTCTGTTCCTCAATGCCTCGGCCTAAATACCAGTGACATAAAGGGAAATGGGGATTGTGTCGGAAAAAGGCATTGAAGTGGATGATCAGCTATTATCATATTGAATGGTGGAACAGGCTCGATGTCCTACTGCTGCTCCGATGTTCCAATGTTCCGAAATTGCTTAACTCTTTCAATCGCCAGGTAGGTTTGGTCAAGCTGCTTTACAAAGATTCTGAATTTCTGCTGGTCCAGTTCCAGTACTATCTCATATGGGCCCAGGATAGCATTTTCAGTCCGCTCATAATCTGATGAACTTTCATCTTTCCTGTCATTTTATTTTGTAAAAACAGCATCCAGTTCTCTGACGGTCATTGCAGTTGCTTTAAAAACTTTTTTAAAGTAATGAAAAGTGCTGCCATATCCTCCTCATTGAACTTTATAATTAAATGGGAGAACTTTAAGAGCTCAGCACATGGTCCTGAGCTCGGGATTGCTCCGTCAGCAGCTGTGCCTTCACTGGGTGTACTGGGAATTCCTCTAGTTGTTTGAGCTGTCTTAACTCCCTTTCCTCCTTCTCCTTCTGGAACACTCTTATATTTTCCCTTTCTTGACTCTCATTCTGCTCTTTCTCGCTCTCTCTGGAATTCTAATTCAAGTCTCTTCTGTTCTAGTTTTACCTTAGCTAACATTACTCTATCTGTTAGTGATTCTAACCCTGTTTGAGCCTTCAGCTTCAAGTGAAATATGGTTGGTCACAGTCTTACTATTTCGGGTTTCCTAGCTTTTGGACGGAGTGTAATCCCTAACCTTCCAGCTACATTACTCAACTTTCCAGCAGACAGGGTTTTAACCTGTACCGAGTCACTTCACTCTGTATGTAACTCCTTTATTCAAAAAGGGAGGCAGACAGAAAGCAGGAAACTACAGGCCAGTTAGCTTCACATTTGTCTTGGGGAAAAAGTTGGAAGCTATTATTAGAGGTGGTATAATCGGCACTTAGACCAAATCGAGGTAATCAGGCAGAATCAACATGGATTTATGAAAGTTAAATCATGTTTAATCAGTTTGTTGGAGTTCTTTGATGGAGTTACATGTGCTGCGGATGAAGGGGAACCGGTGGATGTACTGTACTGAGATTTCTATAAGGCATTTGATAAGATGCCACATCAAAGTTTATCGCAGAAAATAAAAGCTCATGGTGAAGGGAGTAACTTATTGGTATGGATAGAAGATTGAGTAGCGAACAGGAAACCGAGTGTCGGCATAAATGGGTCATTTTCTGGTTGGCAAGATTAAACAAGTGGTGTGCGATGGGGATCAGTGCTGGGGCTTCACCTTTTTACAATTTATATAAATGAATTGGATGAAGGGACCGAAGGTATAGTTGCTAAATTTTCCGATGACACAAAGATATGTAGGAAACTAAGTTGTGAACAGGACATAGGGGACTGCAAAGGAATATAGATAGGTTAAGTGAGTGGGAAAAGACCTGGAAAATGGAGTATACTGCAGGAAAGTGTGAAATTGCCCACTTTGGCAGGAACAATAAAAAGGAAGCCTGTTATCTAAATGGTGAGAGATTGCAGTGCTCTGAGATGCAGAGGGATCTGGGTGTCCAAGTGCATGAATCACAAATGGCTAGTATGCAGGTACAGCACGTAATTGGAAAACTAATAGAATGTTATTGTTTACTGCAAGAGAAATTGAATACCAAAGTATGGAGGTCATGCTTCAGTTTCACAGGGCATTGGTGAGATCACATCTGGAGTACTGTGTACAGTTTTGGTCTCCTTGTTAATAGAAAAATGTAAATGTATTGGGGGCAGTAAAGAGAAGGCTTATTAGACTGATACCTGGAATCGGCGGGCCGTCTTATGAGGGAATATTGGACAGGTTAGGCTTGTATCCGCTGCAGTTTAGAAGGGTAAGAGGCGGCTTGATTGAAACATATAGGACTCCGAGGGGTCTTGACGGGGTGGATGTGGAAAGGATGTTTCCCATTGTGGAAGAATCTAGAATTAGGGGTCACTATTTAAAAATAAGGGGTGGGGGTCACCCATTTAACACACAGATGAGGAGATTTTTTTCCTGTGAGGGTCGTGTGTTTTTGGAAATCTCTTCCTCAAAAGGCGCTGGAAGCAGAGTCTTTGAATATTTGTAAGGCAGAGGTAGATAGATTATTGATAAGCAAGGGGTTGAAGGTTATCGGGGGCTGGTGGAAATGTGAAGTGGAGTTTACAATCAGATTAGTCATGATCTTATTGAATGGCAGAGCAGGCCTGAGGGGCCGAGTGCCCTACTCCTGCTCCTAATTCATCTGTTCATATTTTCATAAACTGTGGCTTAGGATGGTACTGTCTCCGAATGTGAACTTTTTAGTGCTGTAGCAGCGAAAGCCACAATAAAATCTACATTGAAATCTTCATTTTTTTCTGGGAATCAATTGTTTTTTCCTACTTCTAATTTCTCGTTTGTCATTGGGTTACAATCAATTTCTGTTACAGCCATGTGAGGAGTGGTCCCAGGTCCCCTCTTGTCCTATCTCATATTTGACCACAATAGGCTTTATTCCTTTATAGCAGTGGACGTGCTGACCACCTCAGTGAGTATTTTACCTTATACTTTTATTGTGCTCGTGAAAGAGCCAATCAGACAGGTTTTCTTGAGATTAAACAAGAGGTGAGTTTATTATACTTAACAAACTAAACTGGATCTAAATAAAATAATAAACATGTACGCTACACATTCACGCAGACACGAGAATCATACACAAATAACTTAGAGTGAGAAATACACTGGTGTTGGATGAGAGTCCATGATAAATAAAAAAAAATACACAGTCTGTGAGGTTGGATAATTCTGTGGTCTGCGCCTTTGCCACTCTTGCATATGAGTATCATGTCATCTGCAGGAGTTGAAATTGTTTATTTTTACATTTAATTCTATATCATGTATCTATCTATATGTCAGGAACAGCACTGGTTCTAACACGGACCCCTGAGAAATAGCACTGTACACTCCCCCTCCCCCAGAATAAACAATGTCTGTTCACAACTTCTCTCTGCTTTCTGTCCCTGAGTCAATGTCATATCCACACTATCATTGTCACAGTAATCCATGTCATCCATTTTTCATAACAAGTCTATGAAATGTCATTTGATCACAGGCCTTTTGAAAGTTCATATACATAACACGAAACAAGCTGACCTCATCAACACTCACAGTTATGTCATCAACTAACTTGATCAAGATTATCAGACATGATTGGTTATCAAGAAATCCATCCTGTTTGTCATTTATTATCAGACGTTTTTCCAAGAAAGATATATTTTTGAGCTGGGTTATGGCCTCCAGAAATTTCCAACCGCCGACATAAGACTGTTTGGTCAGAAGTTACAGGGTTTATCCCATCTCTTTTTTTAAACAGGGTGCATAATTTACAGTCCTCCACTCCCCTGTCACTACTCCCATAGCCAAGGAGGAGTGAAAGCTTCTGGCCAGTGCCTCTTCTACTCCTTCCCTCAACAAACCTCATACATCCCATCCAGTCTGGGTCACTGTTATACTTTATTTTGGAACACTAAATGCTGGTTTGACAGGGGTTAACTGTATCTGTTTGTTCAGTGTGTGTAATTAATGTCAGTCTCCATGGATCCTAATTGTGTCATTGGAGAGTTTTCCACTTCTATTACTAAGGGAGTTCCTCCAATGTGTTGTTCCAAGCCGGGAGCGTCACCCCCACACTAACAGCAGCTAAAGAGAGCGGAAAAGGATTGATTAGGATCTGAGAGCAATAGATTGGTGTTTTACAACAATGGATCATAATCTGAGAATAATAGATTGGAATGTTACAAAAATGGATCCGAATCTGAGAATAATAGATTGGAATGTTACAAAAATGGGCAGCAAGAGTTTTTCCTATTGGTTTGGCGAAGTTACTGCAGATTATTATTGGAGAACATTAGAAATGCGCATCTATTATGCACTAAAGATGATTGAAACGATTTACTATCCCATCCTCGCTATTATTGGTGTCCCTGGGAAGTCTCTGTATCCAACTATTATATCTATCAACCATATGTCACTGATTTGTGTTCTTGCCATGTAAATCCTGGGAATACTGAAGCCTCTGTCTTCAGTCTCTCTCACAAAATCTGTTCCCGATCCACTGTCTGTATCCACCTCATTAGCCAATGTCTGAGGCTGAACCAGACAGTTTACTACCTCTATGTTCTATTTATAACTGAGCTGAGTTCATCGCCATGTTTTCTCCATCACTTAACCTGCCTACTGCCACTTCTGTAATATCACCCGTCTCCACCTCTGTCTCAAAACATCTCCTGCATAAACCCTCATCCGTGCCTTTGTTAAATCCACACTAGACTATTCCAATTCTGTCCTGGTCACCCTTCCAGTTATAATCCTCCATAAACCACAGCCCATCCGGAACTCATATGCCTGTATCCTAACTCACATCAAATCCTGATCACCCATCACCCCTGTGCACACTGATCTACATTGGCTCCCAGTCTGGCAGCACCTTAATTTAAATATTCTAATTCTTGCGTTTGAATCCCTCCATGGCCTCACACCTCCAATTAGTCCCATTCCCCTGTCCATATCCCATATTCTTGAAAATCATATCAGAATTGGACACAATTCTCCAGCTGGGACCAAACCAATGATGTGTAAAAATCAGCATTTCCTCCTGAATTTTATTACTCTGTGCCTCTCTCTAACACAAAGGACACTACATGTTACCTTCAATGATCTGTGTGTGTACACCGCAGGTCTCTCTAATCCTTCACCCACTTTATAATTGTACCATTTAGTTTATATTGTTTCTCCTCATACGTCCTCACCAAATGTCTCACTTCGCACTTCACTGTTTTAAATTACATCTGCCATGTTCCTGCCCATTTTACCAGTCAGTCTCTGTCCTCCTGAAGTCTGTTACTATCCTTCACACTGTTTATTAACATTTCTGAGTTTCCTGCCATCTGAAAACTTTGACATTATCCCCTCTGTATACAAGTCCATTGTATTAACTTACAGCAACTGTGATCCCAACAGTGACCCTGGGGAATCCCACTGTGTACTTCCCTCCAGACTGAACAACAACCATTCTCCACTACTCTCTGCTTTCTGTCACTTAGCTAATTTCCTGCATGCTGGCATTGAATATAAAAAAGAGCTGCATTTCTATAGCGCCTTTCATGACCACTGGACGTCACAAAGCATCTTACTCCCAACTGGTACTTTTTAAAGTGTGGTCACTCTTGTAATCAATGAAGGAGAACAAACTCCCACAAGCAGCAATGTGATAATAATCAATCCTGTTTTTGTGATGTTGATTGAATGATAAATATTGACCAGGACACAGGGAATAATTCCCTTACTCTGCTTCTAAATAGTACGATGGGATATTTAACATCCACCTGAGAGGAGAGACGGGGCCTTGGTTTAACGTTTCATTCAAAGGACGGTGCATCTGGCAGTGCAACACTCCCTCGGTATTGCACTGCAGTGTCAGCCTTGATTCTTGTGATCAAGTCCTGCAGTGACACTTGATCCTAGAAGCTTGTGACTGAAAGGGGAGAGAGCTGCAAACTGAGCCACGGCTGGCATTGGTCCTTTAATCCCATATGTTTCTAATTTGGTAACACAGCTGTTATGTGGTACATTATCAAACACCTGGTGAAAGGATAGGAGTATTGGGTAAGTACAGGCAGGAACAATCATAGAATTATAGAATAGCATTGCACTGAAGGAGGCCATTTGGTCCATCAAGTCTGTGCTGTCACCTTTGAAGAGCTTCCAGTTAATCCCACACCCGGGCTCTTTCCCAGATTCTTCCATTTCGTTCGCCTTAAGATATCTATCCAATTGCCGTTTGGAATCTACTATTGAATCTGTATCCTTCAGCCTATCAGACAATACATTGCAAATCCTAAACACCCATTGCATAAAAAAATCCCTGTGTCACCTCTGCTTCTTGTTTCCAATCACCGTAAAACTGTGTCCTCTGGTTAATGGCCCCTCATACGTTGGAAACAATTGCATTTTATTTAATTTATCTAAACTCCACATAATCTTAAACATTTCGATCAGATCTCCTTTTAAATTTCCCTACTCTAAGGTGAACCATCCCAGCTACATAACTGTAATCCCTCATCCCTGGAACAGTTCCAGCAAAACTTTTTTATCCCCTCTCCAAAGGTTTCATGTGGTACCTAAAGTGGGTTTCCCAGTATTGGACACAATATTCCACTTGGAGATGAACTAGTCTTTTCTATAGGTTTAATATAACATCCTATTCTACTCTGTGTCTCTATTAATAAAGCCTAAGTATCTATTTGCTTTGTTAACTGTTTGTTAACCTGTCCAGCTAACTTCAAAGATTGCACACAAACACCCCAGGTCTCTCTTTTATTCTCACCACTTGTAAAGTGGAACCATTTAGCTTATATTATCTCTCCTCATGCATCCGCATGCAGCTCACCATCACCTTCGCACGGACAATAAATGCTGGTCTAGTCAGCGACACCCACATCCCATGAACAAATAATATAGTAAAATATTCCCACAACGTACCACCTCACACATCTGCCATGTCAATTAAATATTGGGCGGCACAGTGGCGCAGTGGTTAGCACTGCAGCCTCACAGCTCCAGCGACCCAGGTTCAATTCTGGGTACTGCCTGTGTGGAGTTTGCAAGTTCTCCCTGTGTCTGCGTGGGTTTCCTCCGGGTGCTCCGGTTTCCTCCCACATGCCAAAGACTTGCAGGTTGATAGGTTAATTGGCCATTATAAATTGCCCCTAGTATAGGTAGGTGGTAGGGAAATATAGGGACAGGTGGGGATGTGGTAGGGATATGGGATTAGTGTAGGATTAGTATAAGTGGGTGGTTGATGGTCGGCACAGACTCGGTGGGCCGAAGGGCCTGTTTCAGTGCTGTATCTCTAAACTAAACTAAACTAAGACTGAAGCCAATGTTTTCAAACCCCACATCAAACCCTCCCTCGCTACATACTCCATCCCTCTCCTTGACAACTGTCTGAGACTAAACCAAACTGTTCACAAACTGCTGTCATAGTTGACCCTGCGATGATATTCCTGTCAAATATTCATGCTGTCACTAAAATTGACTATTTCCACCTCCGTATCATCACACAACGTTGCCCCTCTCTCAGCTGTTCTGCTGATGAAACACTTGCCCTTGCCTGTGTTACCTGTAGACTTGACTATTCCAGCACACTCCTGGCTGGTCTCCCACAATCTACATTCTATAAACTTGAGGTGATCCAAAACAGTGCTGTCCATGTCCTAACTCACACCAAGTCCTGTTTACCCATCACACCCTGTACTCACTGACCTACATTGGATCCTGGTCAGTAACACCTCAATTTTAAAACTCTTAGCCTTCTTTTCTAATCCCTCGTTGCCTCACAGCTCCCTATATCAGCCTAATTCTGGCCTCTTGAGCATACCCCATTTTAATTACTCTACCATTGGTAGCCGTGCCTTCAGCTGCCGAGGCCCTAAGCTTGGAAGAGAAGAGCAGAACTTCTTCAAGGTAGGCATTCCTGGAGGAGAAGTGGCAGTGAATTAAACACTAAAATAAAAACAAAATACTGCGGATGCTGGAACTCTGAAATGAGAACATAAAGTGTTGGTAATACTTAGCAAGTCTGGAAGCATCTGTGTAGAGAGAAACAGAGTTAATGTTTCAGATCTCTGACACTTCATCGGAACTGGTAAACGTTAGAAATGTGACAGTCTGTCATTTAATCTCTCCCCTCTCTGTCCCATGACTGTCCTTCCTTCTTCTTCTTCTTCCCCCTTCTCCTCTTTCAGTTGCTCAAAGACTGTTACATTTCTAACGTTTACCAGTTCTGATGAATGGTCACAGATCTGAAACATTAACTCTATTTCTCTCTACACAGATGCTGCCAGACTTGCTGAGTATTTCCGGCATTTTCTGTTCTCATCCCTAAGCCCTGGAATTCTCTCCCTAAACTCTAAATGCAGTAAATTGCACAGAGTCCAGATTTAGGGAGTACGGTTTGTACAGAGTGCTAGATGCAGTAAAGTTAATGAGTGACTGAATTTTGAGTTGATCTCTTTCCAAAATTTAGTTATTTTTTACATTTAGCATTTCACTTAATTTTAATCTGCACTTGTAGTTTCTTTCACAGTCTGTTAGTGACAGCTGGACAGTTAATTGATGATCATGGAATAGGAGGGTAGGACAGCTTGGGTAATACAGAAACTGGCTTAATGAAAGATAACAGTGAGTTGTGGTAGATAGTTGTTTTTCAGACTGGAGGAAGGTAGACAGTGATGTTCCCCAAGGGTCAGTGCTAGGACCACTGCTTTTTTATGATATGTATAAATAATTTGGAGATTGGAATACAGAGCAATATTTCAAAATTTGCTGATAATGACGAACTTGGAGGCGCAGCAGACAGTGAGGTTGATACCGATCAATGTAACAGGACATAGATAAACTAGCAGAATGAGCAGCCAAGCGGCAGATGGAATTTAATATGGACAGGTGTGAGGTGATACATTTTATCAGAAGTAACAGGTTGAGGCAGTGTACACTTAATGGCACAGTTCTCAAGAGTGTGGTACAGTTCTCAAGAGTGTGCAGAGACAGAAGGACATAGGTTTCATGTACATAGATACTTAAAGGTGGCAGGACATATTGAGAGAGTCGTTCGTAAAGCACATGAGATCTTTGGATTCGTAAATAGAGGTAGTGAGTACAGAATAAGTAAAGTCATGCTGAAAATTTATAAAGCTCTCGTTATGCCCCAACTGGAGTACTGCATCCAGTTCTGTTCACCACACTTTAGGAAGGATCTGAGGGTCCTTGACAGGGTGCAGAGGAGATTTTCCAGAATGGTTCCAGGGATGGAGGATTTTAGCTACAAGGTTAGTTTGGAAAAGCTCGGATTGTTTTCCATGGAGTACAGGAGATTAAGAGGAGATTTGATAGAGGTATATAAGATGGTAACATGTTTGGATAATGTAGACAGGAAAATATGTTCCCATTAGTTAATGGTGCAAGGACTAGAGTTCAGGTTGTGGACAAGTGATACGGAGGATGTGAGGAACAACTTTTTTACACAGCGAGTGGGAAAGGCCTGGAAATCACTGCCTACGAGGGTGGTGGAAACAGAGATGGTGAATGATTTCAGAAGGATATTGGATGAACAATTGAGGGAAATAAACTTGCAGGAACATGGAGACAGAGCTGGGGAATGAGACTGACTGGATTTATCTACAAAGAGCTGGCATGGACTCGATGGGCCGAATGGCCTCATTCCCTGCTGAAATGACTACGACTCTCTGACAGCGGAATACTATTATTATTGCTTTCCTGTAATGGTAACGTTTATAATGGACTGGGCAGTATCACCCTGTTGAACCCCGTGATGTAAGTGAAATGTTTGATGCCCCAGAACGTGGTTAACTAATGTCCTTCACAAACTGAGTAAATCAGTTCAGACCCACACACAATTCTGGATCATTCACAATAGGGAGTAGTTTCTCCTGGTTTTCTCTACATAGGTCAGCAGTCAAGCTTTTCACTGTGTCCCCCAACTCCATGTGGAAAGTATTGTCAGGGTTAGGTGAGATAAGACACGTTGTGCGACAGATTTCTTCAATTGTGTTACTGCTTCCGTGATCTCTTCAGTCCAACCGGGTTAAATCTGGTCATCGCCATCATTAGGTAGTTCATAAAGAGGAGTCACAGTCCCTGCAAATCGAGGGATGAGGGTCCACTGATACCCTATCAGCCTGAGGATAGGACACAGGGCAGTCTTTGAGATGGACAGGGGTAGACACTGGATGAGGGTCCACTGATACCCCACCAGTCTGAGGTTAGGACACAGGGCAGTCTTTGAGATGGACAGGGGTAGACACTGGATGAGGGTCCATTGATACCCCACCAGCCTGAGGATAGGACACAGGGCAGTCTTTGAGATGGACAGTGGTAGACACTGGATGAGGGTCCATTGATACCCCACCAGCCTGAGGAGAGGACACAGGGCAGCCTTTGAGATGGACAGGGGTAGACACTGGATGAGGGTCCATTGATACCCCACCAGCCTGAGGATAGGACACAGGGCAGTCTTTGAGGTGGACAGGGGTAGACACTGGATGGTCTCAGCTTTTGCTGAAACCCTCATCCATGCCTTTGTTATCTCGAGACTTGACTATTCTAACACACTCCTGGCTGCTCTCCCACATTCTACTCTCTGTAACCTTGTGGTCATCCAAAACTCTGCTGCATTCTTCTAATTTACACCAAATTCTGTTCACCCAACATCCCTGTGCTCACTGGCCTACATTGTCTCTTAGTCCAGTAACACCTCAATTTTAATATTCCCACTCGTATGATCAAATCCCTCCATGGCCTCACCCCTCTGATTATCCCAATCCCCTGTCCATTTCCAATATTCCTGAAACTGACCACACATTTCATCTCTCCAGCTCCACTGGTGCTGTGGAAGTTTGGATCCATAAAATGGTGTGAGCTGCACTGCCGGTCACATCCAGTACATTGTGCAGGACACCCAGGCTGGCCGGGGTGCTAGCGTGGGTGTAACGTGTGTGTGTGTCTGTAGCATGAGGAGGGGTCTGAATATGGTGTCAATCAGCCATTCAGGCAGCTTTGATATACATCTTTCAAACTTGGTCTGTGCTTATCCACTGACTGCCTGTGTCAGTCTCTCTCAGCTGAACATACAGTCAGCAGCACAAGGAACCCCCTCTAGTGCTATTTAAAATGACTATGCATCCAGCTTAAAGGTGAGGGGCCTTTGACTTACTTCTGCTATTATAAAGTTGGTGGAGGTGCTGTGGATGGTTTTCTGGAGGCTGTGTTGTGAGCTGCTGCAAACAGTCAGGGAGGACAGAGGATTTGGTGACCTAACTCTGGACGAGGTTTGGGGACTGCAGTTACAGTGTCTCTCGAGATGCTTCTCTCTTTGTGTTGGGAATTCCTGGACGGGGTAGATCTTATAATCCGTGTTAAGGAGGGAGACCAGACGCCAGTTCGTAAGCAAGCAGAGATCACCCCTCTTCAGCAACAGGATGACAACCGCCCTGTGCCACGAGAGGGGCACCTCACGAGTCGCCAGGCTTTCCCCCAGGACCCGCATGTATTTGTCCCCCAGGACATCCAGGAACACGCTGCCAAACTCCATGGTCAGCTCATCCTGCCACAGCGATTTGCTCCTTGAGAACTGGTGGAGGGCACCGTACAGCTCCGCCAATGTGAGCGGAGACTCCAATTCTTTCGCAGCCTCCGGGCTGACCTTCGGCGGGTCCTCCTATAAAACTCTGCACGTGTCCTCGCTGGAGTGGTTCAGAGAAATCAACACACTGTAATAGGTACGGTCCAGGAAGCCCATTCCCTCCGGATCCGTGATGGAGGATCCGTCATCTGCCAGCAGCTCAGCGAGCTGCTTATGGACCCCCGGCCATTTTTCCAGTGAGTAGAAGAAACAGGAAATCTTCCAGTCCAAATCTTCCAGGATCTGGATCTGCGACCTTAAATATGCGCCTCGGGACGATATGAATTGCAGGTCCCTCAGCGCGCCCTTCTTCTCTTTGCACACCTGTCACAGCGTGGGGTCTGTGATGGCCTGATTGAGATGGGACTCCAAGTCGAGCACCTCCCTCTCTAGGCGCCATTCTCGGTTTCCCGCCTCTTGGTCGACCCCTTTGCTTACTTCTGACAGAAGACATGGATGTGAGGCTTGCCACATCCCGCCATAGACTCAGGGAGAGGACGCCCCCCTGCTTCCTTCTCCAGCCGGCCCAGATCGACGGAATGAGTCATGGAATCGCTCGTCCTCCAGCAGCCAGTTGTAAAAAGTGCCAGTACACGGTACCCTCCCGTGTGCAGAGTGGAGTTAACTCCGCCCACACCAGGTGGTAGTCTGAGCACGGCACCAGCCACATGAAGGCCACCAAGATGCAGGAGGCGTATGTCTGTGAAATGTAGAGTCGGTCAATTCGGAACTCTCCTCCTGAGGCCTCCTGATGAGGGCACTGGAGTTGGGATGGAGATTCCACCAGGCGACCACCAAGTCGAGGGAGTTGATCCATCAAGTCACCCTGCCACTCCAGGAGCCAGGTAGCATCGTCTCCCAATGTGGGTTTCCTGCAGAAAGCTCATCGCATATCTCCCTTCCCTGAGGACTGTGAGATTGTGAAAACGGCTGAGAGACGCCCCCTGCTCCTGTTGATGTTGAGTCTGGCTATGGATATCTTCATGTCAACAATACCACCATCCTGTCACCAATACCTTACTGTGAGGAGAGAGTGGAACTGCCATCGCCTTCCACTCCCCCAGCAATCCAGAGAGGAACACATTGAACAGACATCGCACGATCTTTTTCACATTTACCACCCACCGCAGGATCGATGATGGAGGAGTCATTCCTAGATTTCTCTGGGGAAACTAGGAATATGAGTGCCTGTGGTGCAGGACACTCTCTCCCCCTCCGTCCCCGGGCTTGTGATCAGCCTAGTGGGAGGCAGTTGTGTCTCGACACTGGAAATCCAGCCGGAGCGGGACCCGATGATCAGCGCCAGCTCCACACACTGGTCAAGGGCCAGCTGAACTTTATTGTGACAATCCCTGCAAGCAGCAATGAAGTTCCGGAGTTCTGCAATGGGCATGAGAGGAGACTCGGTAGGAGGCATGAGGGAGTGCACCGCCTCACTGGCAATGGATTCAAGGTCGTCCTCCGTGCCCCACACCGAGTCCCCATCCTCCTCCGTGCCGTCACCGCCCGTGGCCTACACATCCACCACACTCTGTGGAGTGGAAATCCAGGCCACGACAGCTAGTCTCACCTCCCTCATGATCGAACCCGCAGGATCGATGGTGGAGGAGTCATTCCTAGATTCCTCTGGGGAAACTAGGAATATGAGTGCCTGTGGTTCAGGACACCCTCTCCCCCTCCGTCCCCGGGCTTGTGATCAGCCTAGGGGGAGGCAGTTGTGTCTCGACACTGGAAATCCAGCCGGAGCGGGACCCGAGGTGGAGAGAGGAGGCCATCTCCCACCCTGCCAGCGCCACAATACCAGCAGACAGAGCACTGTTAACATTATTCAAATCAACCTCCGAGTCAGATCCATCCTGGATGGCAGGAACAGGTGGCCGAGAGCGTTGACCCTCACAGGTCTCAGCCCCACCCAGGACACCGGACCCAGTGGGAGATGGAATGTTTTCTCCTGGTGGATCCACAGTCTCCCCCATCAGAGAAGGGGAGCTTCACCACTCCCCCCCCCCCCAACCTCGCGTGTTGTGAAAGGTACAGAGGCTTCTGTACCCACTCCATTTTGTGGGATAAAAAGCTGTAACTTAGGCCTCGAGCTCCAATGGTACTGGTAGCGCAGGGAGTCCGAGGACCAACCAGGAGACAGACCCTGTTCCTCTCGGCAATCTGCAGTGAAGGGACGCCTCCTTCTCTTATTCATGGAGAGGTGAGGAGGTTCAGAGACCTCGGTCTCATTAGACATCTCTGTTTCTACCTCCAAACCCTCCACTGTGTGGAGGGAGATTTAGTCTGGATCTAACCCCGTTTGTTTTAAAGCTGGCCTTTATACCTCAGGCCCCTTTTGTATTTTTGTCGATGGGGACTTTATTCCCCAGGTCCCCTTTATATACATTTTAAAATAATTTTATTAAAATAGATAAATAAACCAAATGCTCAAATTAAAATGCCATTCTCGGCATTACTGATGCACCTTTTTTCTTTGTATCCCAGCCCCTGCGGTATCCACCGATGGTGGAAGGCCTCAAGTGTGCCAGATTCTGAATAGATCCCGGTTAAACACAGGAACTTCAGTCCGTGTCATCCACACCCATAGCGGCAGGAGGTGGAAAGAGGGTTTTCAAGGTTTTTACCTACAGGAACAATCAAAGTGCCAGAGCTCACATTTCCTCTGTCCCTGAATGTCATTACTCATTATCCCCCCCTGGAGGAACACCTCTCTCTCTCTCTCACTCACTCACTCCCTCTCTCACTCTCTCTCTCTCTCTCTCTCTCTCTTTCTTTCTCTCTGTCTCCTTCCCAGCTGAAAGCAATTGCTATTTAACACTCCAACATCCATGTTATCAAAACTTTTGTCCTCCCCACTCACACCAATTTAAAATATAACTATACACACATGTTAAACAACCAGCTACTTTCAGACAGCATGCAGGACCAGACGGAACTGGCCGTAATAGACACTGGCTGAGACAGACAAAGAAATCAAACAGGAAACTTCAAATGCAAAAACAGACCCACTTACTCAAACACAAGCTTTTCCTCCTGTTCTCCTCAGACATTGTTTAAGCCTTACTGTGGCTCCGAAAGATTTCCTTTCCTTTTATATCTCAATCTCACACGTGACTTGGTGGGACTGAGAGTAACAGACTGTTCCATTCGGTGTTGTCACCACATTAACGGGACAGCCTGTCAAGGAGGTTACCTTAACGGGACAGATTGGTAAACGTTCTCCCGCTCCAACATTGTCCCCCTCCGAGGCCTCCTGCTCCGTTTTAGTGCCACCTGTGTGATACTCTGCTTTTTGTGACGGCTGCTACACCCGCCTGGGAGCTGCTTTCCCTCTGGGTTTGCAATCACTGAATGTTAGACCTGTACTGTGCATGCTCTGTCTTCCGGTGGGGTCACTCCTGTAACTCCCTAAGGACACCTCTAGAATCCTCTAACTGCTGGGTCAACTGGACATTATCCTGTGTGACAGTGACAGTATGTTTCTCTGCAATCTCTAACTGCTGCTGAACTGCACAAGCTTGTCCTGCATTAAGTGTCTGTTGTTGTATAGTGACAGTAAAGGACACTAGCTTATTGTGTAACTCATGTAGCTGTGTCTGCTGTTGCTGCTGAGTCTGTTCACTTTGAGCTATTATTTCTCTCACCTGTGACTCTATCACTTCCTCATCGCACTGTGCACTGTGTGATGCTGGATATGGAGTCAGATTTAAAGCCTTTTCACCCTTCTGATGTTTAGCCAAGACGTGTGCCTGGATAAACTTCACTATATTTTAAAAGGAACGTGTTCATGCTTCCATAGACAGTCTCCGAACAGGGACTGGATACTGTCCATATTACACTTAGTGCTTAACTCTTCCTCATATGTTTCCCAGAGACCCTTCTTCCCATTGTCTTTTTGTGACATAATGTGTATTTAAAGAGACATCACTGGGTCAGTATAATCGTCTGCCCCTCGAAAGAGTTTATCCCTGCAAGAATTTTCACTGGTCAAACGAATATTCCTATGTTTGCAAAACTTTGCTCCAACAGCCTCGGTTTGCACAGTAGTCAAAGTCCCGGGTTTCAGCTCCACTTGTAAGATCTGGGGTTTGATTTAATGTAATTGTCAGACTTAGGTCAATTACAATGACAGTCTATGTTGGGAGATCAGATCTAAAAGGGACTTGCAGCTCAGACTAGCTATCAAACTACATGGATACAAGGCTGTTTTCACAAGCTTCACAGACTGAATGAAGTTCTGCACAATAAGCAGAACATGGTGATACTGAGCAAAGGGCAGTGGTCAGCAGTTGTGTTCACAATGGAACACCCGGTCCTCAACCTCCGGTTAACTGTGGAACCTTGTCTCTTCATTGGAGTCTATCTTCTGTCTTCTTCTTGATGATGATGTGCGCTTTTGGGGTCTTACAAGCTCTTAATTTATACACATTTCCCAGCTTGGTTCTGTTCCATATTAGGTAAAAGGCCATTTCTGTTCATTTGATTGGTCAGTCATTAACTAACTACCCTTCCATGATGGTACTTTGAGCCTGGTTTAAGTCATTGTCTTTATCGTTCAGTGGGGGGTGGGGGGGAGGGGCCTCTAGATTCCAGCTGCCTTGACTCTATGAATTCCTTTACAATGTCTTGTTTTGAAATGCAAATAAACTAGAAATTCTCGAAGTAACAGTTTGTAAGACGTCAGGAATGTAAGGGATTTGGATTGTTTAATTGACCTGTGGTTTAAAATGTGTCTGTGACCAGGAATGAAATCTGCTATTTTTTGTTCTGATAACAATCCTGATGCATCTGTTACATCCACAAGGGGTCATGAAATTACTGAAGGAAATGTAAACACATGCTCACCAGCAAGGCAGTATCTCATATCATAGTCTGAACAAAGAATTAGACATCTCATTGGACAACTGTAGCCTACGGTGGATTTTGATAGGACAGTGTGATCTTGTCAGTGAAACATTCAGCCCACCTTGATATGAAAGGTGTAAAAATCATTGGAAATAGTGATTCAGTGATAAGGTCGAGGAGCTTGGTCAGCGACAGAACGATTAGCAGGGAGGGAAATGCTCACTGGGTTATCATGTATGCATGACTCTTTGCAACATGTTTGTGACTAATGGGTGTATTGTTGACCGGTCCATTGTGAATGGGTAATTTGTATAATTGTTAACTAGTAGTATTCCTACTGAATCTAATAGAGTCATTGGTGTTTAATTTGAACTTTGAGTGCTGTCTCATTCTTTCATGTAATTCTCATGTTTGAACCATAGAGTAACCAATCAAAAAGATGACAGTTTATAAACAACATTTGTTTATATATGTGGACATGAGGCTTCACATTATCATTGTCAGGAATGTAGACACAAAGACCTGTGTCCAGAGTTATGTCCTAGACAGTTTATAAACAACATTTGTTTATAAATGTGGACATGAGGCTTCACATTATCATTGCCAGGAATGTAGACACAAAGACCTGTGTCCAGAGTTATGTCCTAGACAGTTTATAAACAACATTTGTTTATATATGTGGACATGAGGCTTCACATTATCATTGCCAGGAATGTAGACACAAAGACCTGTGTCCAGAGTTATGTCCTAGACTAGTTAACGACCCTTATGAAAATCTCTGGAATACCATTCCTACATCTTTATTGTCCATCCATAATTATTCTTGACACTGAGTGGCTTGCTAGACTATTTCAGAGGACAGTTAAAAGTGAACCACATTGAGTTACATGGAGACCAGAACAGATAAGGATGGTAGATCTCCTTCCCTAAAGGACATTAATGGACCAGATAGATTGTTATAAAAATCGATGATGGCTTCATGGCAACATTATTAAGTCCAGATTTCAATTCCAGTTTTTATTCATCAATTGAATGCATTACATAATTGAATTTTAAATTCCACCATCAGTTATGGTGGGCTTTGAACCCATGTCCCCCGGGAATGAGCCTGCGCCTCTGGTGAGATTGCCAGGATCCCACTGTCACTGTCACGCTGCATCACATTCCTCCCTTAAGATACTACATAAAAACTTCCTCTTGGACCAAGCTGTTGGTCATCTGACCTCATATCTCCTGTTGTGTCTCTGTGTCATACGTTGCTTCATAATGCTCCTGTGAAGCATCTTGTGATGTTTTATTACATTAAAGGCACTATATAAATATAAGTTGTTGTTGTTGACATTTACTAGACATGACTTGTCTTACCATATACTTCCTGCTGGCCATTTGTTGTCCATGTTTTTTTTTCTTTTCTCCAGCATCAAATACGTTTATCCTGGGATGTGAACTCTAGAAATTTCCCCATCAGTGACAGTAAATATAGAGTTTACTCCACCTCTCCTTTTTTAATCAGGGTGCAACATTGACAACCCTCCAGTCCTCTGTCACGAATCACATATCCAAGGAGTATTGGAAGATTCTGGCCTGTGAATCTGCTATTCCCACCTTTCCCTCCCTCAGCAACCCTCATACATCCCATTCAGACTGGGCAAATGTTATCGTTGATTGTGGTACAAAAGGTGTTGAAATGAAAAGGGTTAACTAAACCTATTTGTTCAGTAACTGTAATTAATGTCAGTCTCCATGGGCCCTAATTGTGTCACTGGAGGGTTTTCCTTTTCTATTAATAAGGGACTCTTTCAATGTGTTATCACATAGCGTCAAAGGGAACATCACGCTCGGCACTGACAGGGATCAGTGACTCCAGAGAGAGGGAAGGGATAGGTCAGAATCTGAGAACAATAGATTGGAATGTTACAACAATGGATCAGAATCTGAGAACAATAGATTGGAACGTTACAACAATGGATCAGAATCTGAGAACAATAGATTGGAATGTTACAACAATGGGTCAGAATCTGAGAACAATAGATTGGAACGTTACAACAATGGATCAGAATCTGAGAACAGTAGATTGGAATGTTACAACAATGGACAGGAGTTCTCCTCGGATCTTTACTATCTTTCTACATATTGGGATTGGTACTCATTAGACGATCGGATTTTGTATGCACTTGAGATAATTCAATATATTTACGATCCCATCCTGACTGTTGTTGGCGTCCCTGGTAAGTCTCTCGATACACCTATTAATTCTACAAACCATGTTTAATTGCATTACTGCTCCTGTAGTTTACTCTGCCCTTCTTGCTGCTGCTACTGTTGCTGGTGAATCTCTACCTCCAGCTATTAGCTGTCAACCCATTGCTAATTGTATTACAGTTCTTGTAAATTCATCTTTCATCTTGGGTCCTATCTTTGCTCCTGATAAGTCTCTATTTCCCGCTAGGTGATCTGTAAACCCTGTTTCACTGAAATACTCTTATGTCTTGTAAATATTAGGAAGACTGAAGCCAGTGCCATTGGTCTTCATCACAAACTCCAGCTCCTATCTGTGAATCACCTACCCCACCCTGCCCAATATCCGAGGCTGTTTACAACATCTGTGTTCCATTTATACCTGAGCTGAATTCATCTCCATATTCCCTACATCACCAACCCTGCCTATTACCACCTCTGTAATATCACCGATCACAACCTCTGCCTCAGCCCATCTGCTGCATAAACCCTCATCTATGCCTTTATTTACTTGATTTTTCCAATTGTATCCTGGTCACCTTCCCAGTTATAAACTTCTATAAACCACAGCCCATCCAGAACTCTGCTGCCTGTGTTCTAACTCACACCAAATCCCGATCATCCATCACAACTGTGCTCACTGATCTACATTGGCAACACCCTTAATTTTAATATTCTCATTCTTGTGTTTGAATCCCTCCATGGCCTCACCCATCCAATTAGTCCCATTCCCCTGTCCATTCCCATATTCTTGAAAATCTTCCATCAAGTCTATTTCCATGTCCCCTTTCAAAGTGAATTTCCTTCCCTCTCTACCTCTTCTTGGTGGTGATTTTCAGCTCTTACAGCAGCACTGTTGCCCACATTGTGGAAACCTGGATCTATAAAAGGGTATGAGCTGAGCTCCCAGCCATTTCCGCTGTGGCCTGCACACTGTCCCATGCTGTGCAGTACTCTAGCCCGGGTGTACATTGTGTGCACCAGTAGCAAGAGGAGTTGTGAAATGTCATGTCAAACTGCTATTCCAGAAGCTTTGATGCAGGGCTCTAGGTCAATAGCACCATGTATGTGCTGTTAGTGCGATTTGCACAGATGGGCACTTCTACTGTGGCCTGCACAATGCCCCACGCTGGGCAGGGCTCTAGGTCAATCGTTCCATGCACGTGTTGTTCATTTGAGGATGGTTTTGAATTTGATGTCAATGTACCATTCCAACAGCTTTGATGTGCGTCTTTGAAACTTGGTCTGTACATGTTCACTGACCCCTGTGTTAGTCATTCTCAGCTGAACATACATTCAGCAGCAGCAGCAGGAACCCCCTCTAGTGTTATTTAAACGGACCAGGCATGCAACTTATAGGCTTTTGACTTACTTCTGCTATTGTAAAGTTAGTGGAAGGTGCTGTGGATGGTTTCCTGGAGGTTGGGTTGTGAGCTGCTGCAAACATTCAGGGAGGACAGAGGATTTTGTGCCCCAACTCTGGACGAGGTATGGGGACTGTAGTTACAGTGTCTCTGGCTCTGTAACATCACCAACAAATGGAGCAGAAGCTGCAGAGAGAGGAAGCTCTGTAACGAAGGAGGAGGAGGGGGCTCTGCCCTACCCACTCCGGGTTTTCCAAGAGCACTTTTCCTACCAACATCTAAGCCTGGAGCAGTATGTGAGATGACTCTGTTTCAATAAGGATGTGTCACAGAGCTATGTCACCTCCTGAAACGAGAACTCGAGCCTCAGACCAGGGTGAGGACGGAGCTGTCAGTGGTTGTTAACGTCACAGTTTCATTGACATTTTATGTATCCGGATCTTTCCGGCATGAACGGGAGACATATCCAACATTCAGTCATAGACAGTGATAGAGTCAGAGTCACTTACCACACAGAAGGATTCAATTAGGCCCATCGAGACCGTGCTGGTTCTCTGTGGAGCAATTCAGTCAGTTTTACTCCCCCACTCAATCCCGTAGCCCTGCAAGGTCACTTCCTTCAAGCACCCATCCAGTTTTCTTTTGAAATTGGGAGGAAGGATCAAATTGGAAGGAAGTAAAGCTGGTAACAGGAGGTAGAAAAGTAGAAGGTGACATTCAACGGTAGGTGAAACAAAGGTGAACATCAACTAGAATGCAGAATGTCAATAAGACACGGTTATGGGCACTGTACCTGAATGCACTCAGTATTCAGAACAGGGTAGATGATTTAAAGGCCCAAATAGAGGTAAATGAGTATGATCCAATTGTCAGAACGGAAATGTGCTACAGGGTGACCAAGACTGAGGATTGAATTCGCAAGCAGATTCGACCTTTAGGAAGGACAGGCAAAAAGGGAAAGGACATAATGTTGCTCTGATAATAAGGGATGGTATCAGTACATTAGTAAGGGAGGATCTCAGTTCTGAAGAACAAAATATGGAATCTATTTGGGAGGAGCTAAGAAACAACAAGGGGAAGAAAACACTGGTAGGAGCTGTTTGTAGGCCATCAAACAGTAGTGTTTTTGTGGGGAATGGCATTAATGGAGATGAGAGAATCATATAACATGGGCAATACAGTCATCATGGGTGACTTCAATCCTCATATAGACTGGGTAACCTAGTGAGAACAAATGCTATGAATGACGAGTTTCTAGAGTGTGTTAGGGATGGTTTTCTAAAGCAGTATGTTGAGGAACCGACTAGAAAACAGGCTATTGTAGATCTAGTATTATGTAATGAGACAAGGATAATTAATAATTGTATTGTAAAGTTACCTTTAGGGATGAATTACCATAATGTGATAGAATTTTACATTATGCTTGAAAGTAAGGTGGTTCACTCTTAAGCTAGGGTGTTAAATTTGAGCAAAAGAAGTTATGAAGGTATGAGGGGCAAATTGCCCGAGGTGGATTGGGAAACTACATTGAAAGGTATGATAGTACATAGGCAATCGATAGTCTTTAAATAAATATTATATGGTTTACAGCACCTATACATTGCTTGCAGGCACATAAATCCCAAAAGTAAAGGCAGTCCACTGTGGACAACAAAGGAAGTTAAGGATTGTATAAGATTAAAACTGTGGTTAGCACTGCAGCTTCACAGCTCCAGCAACCCGGGTTCAGTTCTTGGTACTGCCTAAGTGGAGTTTGCAAGTTCTACTGTAACCACGTAGGTTTCAGCCGAGTGCTTCAGTTTCCTCCTACAACCAATGACTTGCAGGTTGCTTGGTAAATTGGCCATTGTAAATTGCCCCTAGTGTAGGTAGGTGGTAGGAGAATGGTGGGAATGTGGTAAGGTATATGGGATTAATGTCAGATTAATATAAATGGGTGTTTGTTGGCAGGCACAGACTCGGTGGGCCGAAGGGCCGTATCTGTATCTCTCTATGACGCTATGACTCTATTAAAGGACAATAAAGTTGCCATAAATTGTAGTAAACCTGAGAATTGGGAGGATTTTAGAATACACCAAAGGAGAATGAAGAAACTGATAAAGAAAGGGTGAATAAAATATAAAAACGGACTGTAAAAAGCTTCTACAGGTACGTAAAAAGGAAACATTTGGCTAAGACAAATGTGAGTCCATCACAGGCAGTGTCAGTAGAATTTATAATGGGAGCAGCGAAATTGCAGAGAAGCTACATGATTATTTTGTGTCTGTCTTCACCGAGACACATATAAGAAATCTCCCAGAATTAGAGATCCAAGGGATTGGGGGAATGATGAATTGAAGGAAATTAAAAGTAAAATACTGTGGATACTGGAAATCTTGAATAAAAACAAGAAATGCTGGAAACACTCAGCAGGTCTGGCAGCATCTGTGTCGAGAGAAGCAGAGTTAACGTTTCAGGTCAGTGACCCTTCTTCAGAACTGCAATGTATTAAAGGAAGTTAGTATTACTAAGAAGGTTGTATTGGAGAAATTAATGGGGCTGAAGGTTGCTCTGTCCCCAGCACCTGATATTCTACGTCCCAGAGTGTTTGACGAGATAGCTATGGAGATAGTGGATGCATTGCTGATCATCTTCAAAAATTTTGTCGATTCCGGAGCGGTTCCTGCAGATTGGAAGGATGCAAATGTCACCCCACTATATAAGAAGGGAGGGAGAGCGAAAACAGGGAATTCCAAAGCTGTTAGCCTTACATTAATCGTTGGGAACCTGCTATAATCAATTCTAAATGATGTTATAAATGGACATTTGGATAATAATGATCTGATTGGGCATAGTTAACATGGATTTATAAATGGGAAATCATGTTTGACGAACCTGTTGGAGATTTTGAGGATTATAACAACAGAATTGATTAAGAGGAGTTGGCAGACATAGTATACTTGTATTTTCAGAAGGTTTGTAGAACCCCCAAAGGAGCTTGCTTCGCAAAATTAAAATACATGGTGTAGGAGGTAATATACTGGCATGGATTAAGGATTGGTTAACAGATTGGAAACAGTGAGTAGGAATAAACGGATCATTTTCGCGTTGGCATGCTATGACTAGTGGGGTACTGCAGGGATCAGAGATTGGGCCTCAGCTGTTCACAATATATTTCAATGATTTGGATGTGGGGACCAAATGTAATATTTCCAAGTTTGCGTCTGACACAAAACTAGGTGGGAATGTGTACAGTGAGGAAGATGCAGAGCCGCTTCGAGGGAAATTGTTCAGACTCAGTGATTGGGCAAGAACATGTTAGGTGGAATATAATATTGTAAAATGTAAGGTAATCCACTTTGGTAGCAGGAATAGATGTGCAGAGTATTTCTTAAATGATAAATTAGGAAGTGTAGATGTACAAAGCGTCCTGGGTGTCCTTGCCAATAAGTCACTGAAAGCTAACATGCAGGTGCAGCAAACAATTACAAAGGTTAATGGCATGTTAGCCTTTATCGTAAGAGGATTTGAGTACAGGAGTAGTGAAGGCTTGCTACAATTGTGCAGAACTTTAGTTAGACCGCACTTGGAGTATTGTGCGCAGTTTTAGTCCCCTTACTTTAGAGATACAGCACTGAAACTGGCCCTTCGGCCCACCGAGTCTGTGCCAACCAACAACCACCCATTTATACTAACCCTACAGCAATCCCATATTCCCGATCACCTCCCTACACTAGGGGCAATTAACAATGGCCAATTTACCTATCACCTGCAAGTCTTTGGATGTGGGAGGAAACCGGAGCACCCGGCTAAAACCCACGCAAACACAGGGAGAACTTGCAAACTCCACACAGGCAGTACCCAGAATCGAACCCGGGTCCCTGGAGCTGTGAGGCTACGGTGCTAACCACTGTGCCACTGTGCCGCCCGTAGGAAGGATATTATTGCCATAGAGGGAGTGCAACGACGGTTCATCAGACTTGTTCCTGGGATGGCGGGACTGTCCTATGAAGAGAGATTGGGGAAACTATTCTCTAGAGTTTCGAAGAATGAGAGGTGATCTCATTGAAACCTACAAAATACTTTAGGAGATAGACAGGGCAGATGCAGCTAAGATGTTACCCCTGGTTGGGGAATCTAGAATTAGCAGACACAAATTCAAAATAAGTGGGAAGCCACTTAGGACAGAGATGAGGAAACATTTCACTACTCAGAGGGTTGTGAATGTTTGGAATTCTCTACCCCAGAGGGCTGTGGAAGCTCAGTCATTGTTTATGTTGAAAGCAGAGATTGACACATTTCTAAATATCAATGAGATAAAAGGATATGAGGATAGTGTGGGGAAAAGGCATTGAAGTGGATGATCAACCACGATCATATTGAATGGCAGGTCAGGCTGGATGGACTGAATGGCCTACTCCTGCTCTTATGGTCCTATGTTCCTAAATCATTGATTGTCTCGGCTTCCACCACCCTCATGGGCAATGAGTTCCAGCTCATTACCATCCACTGTGTAAAAAAAACTCTTCCTCATATTCCCCCTGCATCTCTTACCCAAAACCTTCCATCTGTGTTCCCTGGTCCGTGTTTCATCAGTTAATGGGAACAGTTTTTCCTTGTCTCTATCTTATCTAAACCTTTCAAAATCATGAGGGGTCTGGACAGAGTAGGTAGGGAAAAACTGTTCCCACTCGTCAAACGATCAAGAACGGATGGGTTTAGATTTAATGTATTTGGTTTTAAAAATAGCAATGCCAACATGAGGAAAATATTTTCACACAGTTAGTGGTTAGGATCTGGAATGCACTGTCAGAGAGTGTGATTGAAAGAGGTTCACTTGACAAATTCGAAAGGGAATTATTTAGACACCTGAAAAGGAAGAATGTGTAGGATTATGGGGGAAAGGCAGGGAAATGGCGTTAAGTGAATTACTCACTCGGAGAACAGGTGCAGATGCAATGGGCTGAATGAGCTCCATCTGTGCTGTAACAACTCTGTGATTCTCTATGATTCTCTTATAATCTTATACACTTCTAGGAAATATTCCCTCAATCGCAATTACTCCAGGGAGAACAACCCCAGCTTTTCCAACTTAGTATTGTAACAAAAACCCCATCCCTGGAACAATTCTGGTAAATCTCCGCTGCACCCTCTCAAGGACAGTCACATCCTTCCTAAAGTATGATGACCAGAGCTGGACACAATACTCCACTTGGGGCCTAACCAGAGTTGTATACATTTTCAGCATAACTTCCTGCTTTGTACTCTATGCCTCTATTTAAGAAGCTCAAGATCTCATATGCTTTGTAGTCATTCTCTCAATATGTCCTTCCACCTTCAGAGATCTCTGCACATCCACACACAGGTTCATCTGTTCCTGCATACTCTTTAGAACTGCACCATTCTGTCTGCATAGCCTCACACTATTGCTCCTGCCAAAATGCATCACCTCACACTCCTCTGTATTAAATTCCACCTGCCACTTCTCTGCCCATTCTGATAGCCCATCTCTATCCTGTTGTAGGCAGTTTATATCATCCTCACTGTTTACCACTCCTCCAAGTTTGGTGTCATCGGCAAATTCTGAGATTCTACTCTGAATTCCAAGATCGAATTCATGGTTCAATTGAATCTGAATAGACTGTTATATGAAAGTCCATGTAAACCCCATCAACACCATTGCCTTCATCAACTCTCTCTGTTACCACCTCAAAAACTCTAGCAAGTTAGTTAAACATGATTTTCCCTTAAGAAATCCATGCTGGCTTTCCGTTATTAACTCGCATTTGTCCACGTGACTATTGATTTTGTCCCAAATTATTTTTTCTAGAAGTTTTCCCACCACTGTAGTTCAACTGACTGGTTTAACTGTAGTGGCTGTGCTTAACTTTACACCCTCTTTTGAACAAGGGTGTAACGTTTGCAATTCTCCAGCCCTCTGTCATCACCCCCGAGTCTAAGGAAGATTGAAAAATTATGGTCAGTACCTCTGCGATTTCCACCCTCACTTCCGTCAGTATCCTTGGATGCATGTTATCTGGTCCTGGTTTTTATCCACTTTAAGTACAGATAGCTAATCTAATACTTCCTCTTTCTCAATTTTAAACCAGTCTAGTATCTGACCTACCTCGTCTTTCAACATTGCCTGAGTTTCATCTTAGAATCATAGTAAGTTTATAGCACATAAAGAGACCACTTGGCGCATCGTGTCAATGCCAGCTGAAAACGATCCAGCCATTCTAATCCCACCTTCCAGCATTTGATAGATTTTGGCACATGAGGTGCATATTCCGTTTGGAATGAGTTGTGGGTTCCTGCCTTAACTACCCTTCCGGGCAATGAATTCCAGACTCCCACCACCCTCTGGGAGAAAGTAAAGTCCTCATCTCCTCTATAGTCTTTCTACAAAGCACTTTAAATCTATGCCACTTCGTCACTGATCTCTCTGCTAAGGTGAGTCGACCCTTCACCTCCACTCTATCCAGGCCCCACGCAATTTTGTACATTTGAATCACATTTCCCCTCTGCCTTCTCTGTTCCAAGGAGAACAGCCCCAGACTATATAACCTTCCTGGTAGCTGACATGATCGAGGTTTACAAAGTTATGAGCGGCATGGACAGAGTGGATAGTCAGAAGATTTTTCCCAGGGTGGAAGAGTCAGTTACTATTGGACATAGGTTTAAGGTACGAGGTGCAAAGTTTAGAGGGGATGTGCGAGGCAAGTTTTTTACATCGAGGGTGGTGAGTGCCTGGAACTTGCTGTCAGGGGAGGTGGTGGAAGCAGGTATGATAGCGACGTTTAAGAGACATCTTGACAAATACATGAACAGGATGGGAATAGAGGGCTATGGGCCCCGGAAGTGCAGAAGGATTTAGTTTAGGCAGGCATCAAGATCGGTGCAGGCTTGGAGGGCCGAATGGCCTGTTCCTGTGCTGCACTGTTCTTTGTTCTTTCTTCTTTGTTATTCTGTGAGGTTGGACGATTCGGTGGTCTTCTGGCTGAAATTGTATTCCTGAAGTTTTTGGCTGGTTGAAGTGCATTTGTGGCAGGCACACATGGCTCAGTGTTTTCTTGGAGGCAGATTTGTAGGTGGCTTTCTTCAACTGGTTACTCTGTCTGCAGCAATTGGAAGGCTTGGAGGGCCCACAGTCGCATGTTTTTTTCAAACTTGTGATGTTATCTGGAGAGAGAGACGGACTGAGAGGTGGGGGGGGGGGACCAGGGGCACAGCCCTTCTGCTTCTGCACAGTTTGAATCACTGGCTTGTGTGTCTTTGTCCAGGGGAAACTCCCAGCTTTCACAGAGATGGACAGAAGGTCTCATGACTGCAGCAGTGTAATCTTTGTACCCTTATAATGAGATTCAAGATTAGAAATTATATCTCCCCAGGGCTCAGAATACTGCTATTTACTGAGCCCTGGGGAGATATATACCGAGAAGTTTGCTCTTTCAAAGTCAATGTGTCAGGATGGCCTCGTATGCCGTGTTAATAATTGTAAGCTTAGGTAAATGAAGCACTAGAGCAAGCCAGTGATTTGGGTCCAGGCTCATAATATATGTGTCTCCTGTTGGAGGCCTTGGAATGTGAAAAGGTGTTTCAGATAACAATTGTGGTGGCCATCTTGGCTGCCTGTTTTTTCAAGGTTAACTGCAGGATTTTCTCCATTAAATGTTTAGTGTAAGTTTCCAACTGATGAATTAAAATTCCTCATTTGGCACATCGTGTTATCTTGACACCGCCGCAGCACATGGAAAGAAAAGTGAGAATAGGGACATTTCATGACAGAATTGTGGGAAGAAATAGAAGGAAACCCACATTCATTCTCAATAATAACTTCACAACTTCACACATTAATCTTGGATTTACTGCAGCTGACATTGTCTGTTACAGGTGTACTGATCTAATTGTGTTGGAGTTTTGACGAGGATGGTTATGTGTCAGATTTGATCCTGGCTGTTCTTGCTGAGTTCTGTTTTGAAATTGTTGGGTTTGATGAGCTTTGGGTTTGGGACCTGATCATTGGGTTCTTCAGTGGGTAGATCCACACTGACCTTACTTTTAGCTTTCTGGTGAGGTACAAAGTGCTGTTTACTTTAGGGTGTTTGCCGTTCCCTTTTCCCTTTACGATGGGGAGCATCTTTTTTCTGATCTGCCCTATGTCCTTGGGGACATTACCGCTCGCAAGTGTCTGTCCAACTTTCATTGCACTCTCTTGCGGCACTTTGACTAGGTAAGGCATCTCCAACACCATTGCCACCGTTTTTGGGAACTTTCCTTGCCCTTGCGCTTTTCTGTAAATGCTGTTCTGAGCCTTTTTAGGGTGCCTCTTTGACCTGCATTTAAGGAGGAGAGCGTGGGGTCTAATCTATCTAGCATTTCAGGGTTGACTAATCGGAGAGCAGGGGGTTCCAGTTGGGAGTACTCCTGGCCCTCCTCTAACCTGTCCTCACTGTCCTTTCCAATCCTTCACTCCTGACTGTCTGACAGATCTGTACGTGTCTGTCCCCACCACAGCCTTTACTTGTTTTCCTTTCGTCTGGGTGTCAATTAAATAATTTACCTGAATTTTCCTTTTGTCACTCGAAATGGACCACTGAACTGGGATTTCAGGGGTTCACCCTGAATTGGGAGTAGTAACAATACATGGTCTCTGGGCTGAAACGTTCCAGCCTTGACATTTCTGTCTCCTTATCTTTTCATAGCTGCCTGAGAGGTCATTAGGTGTTCCTGAGCCATTGCACAGGCTCTCGGGAGCCACTCCCAGAGCATGGAAATGTTGTCTAAAATGGAAGACTCATCCCTGTGTCCCAAAAACCTCTCCTTGATTCTTTTAAGAGGACCTTTCACCTTGTCTCCATAAACTAATTCAAACAGACTAAAGCCAGTGGAATCATTGGATAAGTCCCTGGTATCCAACAGGAGAAATCCCAACCCTTTGTCCCAGTCATGGGGTAACTCATAGCAGTATGGCCTGATCATTGTCTTTAGGATCGGGTGGTACTGCTCCAAAGCCCCTTGTGACAGTGGGTGATAGGCTACGGACTTTAGCTAGGTTATGTCCAGAAAATCCATGACCTTTTCAAAAATACTGCACGTAGAATGTGTGCCCTGGTCCACCCGGATCTCAGCAGACAGCCCATATCGAGTAAAGAATTGGGTTAGCCCCTCCACCACTACCTTGGCAGAGATGGTTCTTCGGGCGAATGGCCTCTGGGAATCGGGTCACCACATCCATAATGGTGAGAAGATACTGGTAGTCCCGTTTTGTGTTCAGCAGTTGTCCTACACAATTCACCAGCATTCTGCTTAAGGGTTCCCCAAAAGTTGGTATGGGAATTAGGGGTGCAGGTTTTATTGCAGGTTGGGACTTCCCCAGAACCTGACATGTGTGAGCAGTTTTACAGAACTCCACCACATCTTTGTGGAGTTGTGACCAGTCAAAATACTGTCTTATGCGGGCTTTGATTTTTCATGCAATGACATGTCCAGTCATTGGAATCTCGTGGGCCATTCTTGAAGAAATATTAAGGTACCTCAGTGGCACCACTATCTGGTGAACCACTGTCCACTCTTCATCCACAGGTCTGTGAGGAGGTCTACACTTCCTCATCAGCACCTCATTCTTTAAATAGTAACACTCTGCAACTCCCTCTGCTTCAGTTTTAGTTTGGACATTCTGTGCTACTTTTTAACACTGGGTCAGGTTGTTGAGGCTCAACTAAGGAAAATCAGTTTAACATATCCTTTGGGTCCTCTAACATCCCAAAGAAGGTTTCAGACAACCAGACAGTAGGGTCATCCGTCTGCAGTGTTAGGCCAGGGGATTGTTTGGCCATGGACCGAGTCACCACACAATCAGGGAGAATGCCGGGGACCTTCTTCTGTAACTGCTCTATCTCCCGGACCTCTTTTGGTCTCTAAAGAACTACTGGGGAAGCTACCACCTTTCCCCCTGTCAGAGCATTACCCAGGAGTAGTTCGACCCATACACTGATAAACTAGGGACAATCCCGATGGTTACCAGTCCTGAAACTGGGTCACACTCCAAGTGCAGCTCATATTAAGGTGCATATACTGTCTTCCGATACCATTCGCTAACACTCTAGCATTCACTGCACTCTCTGGAGGAAAGGTCATGTATTTTCTCAGCAGAAGGGATTGGGTGGCCCCTGTATCCCTGAAAATGACTATGGACTTGCTTGCCTCAGTCGAGGTGTATGGGGTCACCTTTCCTTGGGAAAACATTCTGGTAACTCTCAGGGATTTTGTTAAGTTTTCCCGCAATTTCAGTGGTAGGTTTACTGGGTCTGATTGATGCAAAGACACAGCCTGATCTGCCGTGCTTTCCATCAGGGCCCCTTTTCCTGCACTGATCTGGTGGACCCTGATTAATCCTACAGGTTTTCCCATAACTTCCAGCAATCAGCTCGATGGTGACCTGCCTTATTGCAGTGGAAACACACAGGTCTCGGCCATTCCTCCTGCTCTCAGTAATATCCAATTTGGCCTGATGAGGGTCCCCTGTGTGTCCAGCCTTTCCTTCTTGCCCATGGCTGTTCGGGCTCCTATCACTCTCCCACCTTTTATTCTCGGGTCTTTGGAGTGACTGGGGAAGTGTTTACATTTGGGGTAAGGCCTTGTGTACCAAGGAAAAGTCATCGGCCAGAATTGCAACCTGTCTGGCTCTTTGAACCTTTTGTTCCTCTGTGTGGGTTTTAATGGGAGGTGGCCTGCCTTAATACAGTGGAAACTCCTGGAGAAGGATCACCATTCTGAGGTTTTCATATGTGGGCTCTATCTTGAGTCTCCATATCTACTGGTCAAAAGTAAACTCAAAAATGCATTGCAAAATCTTCTATAGGTACGTATAAAGGAAGTATTTAGCAAAGACAAATGTGGATCCATTACAGGCAGAGTCAGGAGAATTTATAATGGAGAATAGAGAAATGGCAGAGAAGCTAAATGATTATCTTGTGTCTTTCTTCACTGTGGAAGATACAAGAAATCTCCCAGAATTAGAGATCCAAGGGATTTGGGAGAATGAGGAATTGAGGGAAATTAATATTAGTAAGAAGTTGTATTGGCGAATTTAATAGTGCTGAAGGTTGATAATTCATCAAGATCTGAAAGTCTACACCCAGAGTGTTGAAGGAAGTAGTTATGGGGATTGTAGATACATTGGTGATCCACTTTCAAAATTCCATCAATTCTGGAACGCTTCCTGCAGATTGGAAGGTCGCAAATGTCACCCCACTATTTAAGAAGGGAGGGAAAGAGAAAATTGGGAATTACAGACCTGTTAGGCTTCCATTAGTACGAGGGAAAGTGCTAGAATCTATTCTAAAGTATGTGATAAATGGATCTGATTGGGCAGAGTACACATGGATTTATGAATAGGAAATCATTCATGCTGAACATGTTGGAGTTTTTTTAGGATGTTACTCACAGAATAGAAAAGGGGAGCCGGTGGATTTTCGGGAGGCTTTTGATAAAGTGCCCCACAGGAGCTTGGTAAGCAAAATTAAAACACATGGGAAAGGAGGTAATATACTGACATGCAGTACGGATTGGTTAACAGGCAGGAAACAGAGAGTAGGAATAAACGGGCCATTCTTGCGTTGGCAGGATGTGACTAGTGGGGTGCCAAAGGGATGTGTGCTTGGGCCCCAGCTGTTCACAATATATATCGATGATTTGGATATGGGGACCAAAGTAATATGTTCAAGTTTGCAGGTGACACAAAACTAGGTGGGAATGTGAGTTATGAGGAAGATGCAAAACGGCTTCAAGGGGATTTGGACAGACTTAGCGAGTGGGCAAGAACATGGTAGATGGAATATAATGTGGAAAAATGTGAGGTGGGCCACTTGGGTAGAATGAATAGATGTGCAGAGTATTTCTTAAATGGTAAGAGATGAGAAAGTGTAGATGTACAAAGGGACCTGGGTGTCCTTGTCAATAGGTCACTTAAAGCTAACATGCAGGTGCAGCAAGCATTTAGGAAGGCTAATGTATGTTACTTTTATTGCAACAGGATTTGAATACAGGAGTAGTGAAGTCTTGATTCAATTGTTTAGAACCTTGGTTAGATCGCACCTGGAGTACTGTGTGCAGTTTTGGTCCCCTTATCTGAGGAAGGATATGATGACCATAGAGGGACTGCAACAAAGGTTCACCAGACTTGTTCCTGGGATGGCGGAACTGTTCTACGGAAAGTGATTGAAGAAACTGAACATGCATTCTCTGGAGTTTCGAAGAATGAGCGGTGATCTCATTGAAACCTACAAAATATTTAAAGGGATAGACAAGGCAGCTAAGATGTTTCCCCTGGTTGGGGAATCTAGAACAAAGGGACACAATTTCAAAGCCACTTAGGACAGAGATGAGGAGTAATTTCTTTACTCAGAGGGTTGTGAACCTTTGGAATTCTCTGCCCCTCTGTGGAAGCGCAGTCATTGAGTATGTTTAAAGTATAGATTGACAGATTTCTAAATACCACTGACAGAAGGGGATATGAGGATAGTGTGGGGGAAAAGGCATTGAAGAGGATGATCAGCCATGATCATATTGAATGGTGGAACAGGATCGATGGGCTGAATGGTTGAATTCAGCTCCTATGCTCCTATATTCCTTAGCTGCGTAACTCCTTCAAACTCGAGGTCAGTTTAGTCAGGCTGCTTTCCGATGGTTCAGAATCTTTGGTGGTGACTTCCGATGCTATCTCATGTACACCCAGGATAGCATTTTTAGTCACCTCATAATCTGATGTACCTTTATCTGTACCTTTATGGCAGCAGTGAATAAACCTCATGGGCTTTGACTGTTATTTTGCATTGTACAAACAGCATCCCACTCTCTGCTGGCCATTTCAGCTGCTTTGCAAGCTTTTCAAAAGTGATGAAAAATTCTGCCACATCCTCCTCATTGAACTTTGGAATGAACTGGGAGACGTTTAAGAGTTCAGCACATGGTCCTGAGCTAGGGTCAGCTCCCTCACTAGCTTAGAATTAGAACATTACAGCGCAGCACAGGCCCTTCGGCCCTCGATGTTGCGCCGACCTGTGAAACCATCTGACCTGCACTATTCCATTTTCATCCATGTGTCTATCCAATGTCCACTTAAATGCCCTTAAAGTTGGCGAATCTACCACTGCTGCAGGCAGGGCGTTCCACGCCCTTACTACTCTCTGAGTAAAGAAACTACCTCTCACATCTGTCCTATATCTATCACCCCTCCACCTGAAGCTATGTCCCCTCGTGTTTGCCATCACCATCCGAGGAAAAAGACGCTCACTATCCACCCTATCTAACCCTCTGTTTATGTTATATGTCTCTATTAAGTCACCTCTCCTCCTCCTTCTCTCCAACGAAAATAACCTCAAGTCCCTCAGCCTTTCCTCGTAAGACCTTCCCTCCATACCAGGCAACATCCTAGTAAATCTCCTCTGCACCCTTTCCATAGCTTCCACATCCTTCCTATAATGCGGTGACCAGAACTGCACGCAATACTCCAGGTGCGATCTCACCAGAGTTTTGTACAGCTGCAGCATGACCTCGTGGCTCCGAAACTCGACCCCCCCTACTAATAAAAGCTAACACACCATATGCCTTCTTAACAGCCCTATTACCCTGGTTAGCAACCTTCAGGGATTTATGCACCTGGACACCAAGATCTGTCTGTTCATCTACACTACCAAGAATCTTCCCATTAGCCCAGTACACTGCATTCCTGTTACTCCTTCCAAAGTGAATCACCTCACACTTTTCTGCATTAAACTCCATTTGCCATCTCTCAGCCCAGCTCTGCAGCCTATCTATGTCTCTCTGTACCCTACAACATCCTTCGGCACTATTCACAACTCCACCGCCCTTAGTGTCATCTGCAGATTTACTAACCCACCCTTCTACACCCTCTTCCAGGTCATTTATAAAAATGACAAACAGCAGTGGCCCCAAAACAGATCCTTGTGGTACACCACTAGTAACTAAACTCCAGGATGAACATTTGCCATCAACCACCACCCTCTGTCTTCTTTCAGCTAGCCAATTTCTGATCCAAAGCTCTAAGTCACCTTCAACCCCATACTTCCGTATTTTCTGCAATAGCCTACCGTGGGGAACCTTATCAAACGCCTTACTGAAATCCATATACACCACATCCACTGCTTTACCCTCATCCACCTGTTTGGTCACCTTCTCGAAAAACTCAATAAGGTTTGTGAGGCACGACCTACCCGTCACAAAACCGTGCTGACTATCTCTAACGTACTTATTCTTTTCAAGATGATTAGAAATCCTGTCTCTTATAACCTTTTCCAACATTTTACCCACAACCGAAGTAAGGCTCACAGGTCTATAATTACCAGGGCTGTCTCTACTCCCCTTCTTGAACAAGGGGACAACATTTGCTATCCTCCAGTCTTCCGGCACTATTCCTGTCGACAATGACGACATAAAGATCAAGGACAAAGGCTCTGCAATCTCCTCCCTAGATTCCCAGAGAATCCTAGGATAAATCCCATCTGGCCCAGGGGACTTACCTATTTTCACACTTTCCAAAAGTGCTAACACCTCCTCCTTGTGAACCTCAATCCCGTCTAGCCTCGTAGCCTGAATCTCAGTATTCTCAACAACATTTTCTTTCTCTACTGTAAATACTGACGCAAAATATTCATTTAACACTTCCCCTAGCTCCTCTGATTCCACACACAACTTCCCACTACTATCCTTGATTGGCCCTAATCTAACTCTAGTCATTCTTTTATTCCTGACATACCTATAGAAAGCCTTAGGGTTTTCCCTGATCCGATCCACCAATGACTTCTCGTGTCCTCTCCTTGCTCTTCTTAGCTCTCCCTTTAGTTCCTTCCTGGCTAGCTTGTAGCTCTCAAGCGCCCTAACTGAGCGTTCACGTCTCATCCGAACATAAGCCTTCTTCTTCCTCTTGACAAGCGCTTCAACTTCTTTAGTAAACCACGGCTCCCTCGCACGACAACTTCCTCCCTGCCTCACAGGTACATACTTCTCAAGGACACGCAGTAGCTGCTCCTTGAATAAGCTCCACATTACGATTGTTCCCATCCCCTGCAGTTTCCCTTCCCCATCCTACGCATCCTAAATCTTGCCTAATCGCATCATAATTTCCTTTCCCCCAGTTATAATTCTTGCCCTGCGGTATATACCTGCCACTGCCCATCGCTAAGGTAAACCTAACCGAATTGTGATCACTATCACCAAAGTGCTCACCTACATCTAAATCTAACACCTGGCCGGGCTCATTTCCCAGTACCAAATCCAATGTGGCGTCGCCCCTGGTTGGCCTGTCTACATACTGTGTCAGAAAACCCTCCTGCACACACTGGACAAAAACTGACCCATCTAAAGTACTCGAACTATATTATATCCAGTCGATATTTGGAAAGTTAAAGTCCCCCATAACAACTACCCTGTTACTCTCACCCCTGTCGAGAATCATCTTCGCTATCCTTTCCTCTACATCTCTGGAACTATTCGGAGGTCTATAAAAGACTCCCAACAGGGTAACCTCACCTCTCCTGTTTCTAACCTCAGCCCATACTACCTCAGTAGACGAGTCCTCAAACGTCCTTTCTGTCGCTGTAATACTCTCCTTGATTAACAATGCAACACCCCCCCCCCCCCCTCTTTTACCATCTTCTCTGTTCTTACTGAAACATCTAAATCCCGGAATCTGCAACATCCATTCCTGCCCCTGCTCTACCCATGTCTCCGAAATGGCCACTACATCGAGATCCCAGGTACCAACCCATGCTGCAAGCTCACCCACCTTATTCCGGATGCTCCTGGCGTTGAAATAGACACACTTTAAACCAGGTTCTTGCTTGCCAGTGCCCTCTTGCGTCCTTGCAACCATATCCCTGACCTCACTACTCTCAACATCCTGTACACTGGCACTACAATTTAGGTTCCCATTCCCCTGCTGAATGAGTTTAAACCCCCCCCCGAAGAGCACTAGCAAACCTCCCCCCCAGGATATTGGTACCCCTCTGGTTCAGGTGAAGACCATCCTGTTTGTAGAGGTCCCACCTACCCCAGAAAGAGCCCCAATTATCCAGGAAACCAAAGCCCTCCCTCCTGCACCATCCCTACAGCCACCTGTTCAACTCCTCTCTCTCCCTATTCCTCGCTTCGCTATCACGTGGCACGGGCAACAACCCAGAGATAACAACTCTGTTTGTTCTCGCTCTAAGCTTCCACCCTAGCTCCCTGAATTTCTGTCTTAAATCCCCATCTCTCTTCCTACCGATGTCGTTGGTGCCTATGTGGACCACGACTTGGGGCTGCTCCCCCTCCCCATTAAGGATCCCAAAAACACGATCCGAGACATCACGAACCCTGGCACCTGGAGGCAACATACCAACCGTGAGTCTCTCTCGTTCCCACAGAACCTCCTATCTGTTCCCCTAACTATGGAGTCCCCAATGACTAATGTTCTGCTCCTCTTCCCCCTTCCCTTCTGAGCAACAGGGACAGACTCTGTGCCAGATATCTGTACCCCATTGCTTCCCCCTGGTAAGTCGTCCCCCGCAACAGTATCCAAAACGGTATACCTGTTGTTGAGGGAAACGGCCACAGGGGATCCCTGCACTGCCTGCTGGTTCCCTCTCCTTCCCCTGACGGTAACCCATCTACCTACTTCTTTTACCTGAGGTGTGACTACCTCCCTATAACTCCTCTCAATAACCCCCTCCGCCTCCCGAATGATCCGAAGTTCATCCAGCTCCAGCTCCAGTTCCCGAACGCGGTTCTCGAGGAGCTGGAGTTGGGTGCACTTCCCACAGATGCAGTCAGCAGGAACACTCTTGGCGACCCTTACCTCCCACATTCTGCAGGAGGAACATACAACTGCCTTAACCTCCATTCCCACTATTCCAAATTCCAAACAATTCTCCTGAAAAACCAAAAAAAAACAAAAAGTCAGAACTTGTTAGGTTAGCAATCCAACGGACAGAACTTCCTAAATAAAAAGCTTACCTTATCAACACACCAGAGTCCTTTTTTTTGGTTAGAGGAGGAGGGTGGGTGGGAGACACTACACGTGTAGTGTCTCGGGTTCAGCCACCACACAAATATATACCTTTTTCCTTACCCAGCAGTCCCCTGGTCCTCCGAAAACAAAAGGGAATTCACTTTTAAATTTACGCTGAAATTGACTTCACAGCTGTAAGCCCGTTCAGGCACCTCCGTTGCTATCCAAGCTGCAGTCACCGAAACTAAATGAAAGAGATTCTAAACCACACAAATATATACCTTTTTCCTTACCCAGCAGTCCCCTGGTCCTCCGAAAACAAAAGGGAATTCACTTTGAAACTTACGCTGAAATTGACTTCACAGCTGTAAGCCCATTCAGGCACCTCCGTTGCTATCCAAGCTGCAGTCACCGAAACTAAAAGCTGTGCCTTCACTAGGTGCACTGGGTCTTCATCAAGTTGTTTGAGCCACCTTAACTCCCTTTCCTCCTTCTCAATCTGGAACACTTACTTTTTCCCTTTCTAGACACTCACTCTGATCTTTCTCTCTCTCTCTCTGGAATTCTAATTCTAATCTCTTCTGTTCTAGTTTTACCATAGCTAACATTACTCTATCCGTTAGTGATTCTAACCCTGTGTGATTCTTCAGCTTCAAGTGAAAAATGGTTGGCCACAAGTCTTAGGATTTCGGGTTTCCTAGCTTTGGATGGAGAGTAATATCTAACTGTCCTGCTACATTACTCAACTTTTCAACAGAGAGGGGTTTTAGCCTGCACCAAGTTACGTCACTCTATATGTAACTCCCTTATTGCGAATCTACCTCCTTTATTCAAAAAGAGTGAGAGACGGAAAGCACAAAAAATTATGAGGGCACAGATAGGGTAGATAGGAAGAAACCTTTTCCCTTAGTGGAAGTGCCAATAACCATGGGGCATTGATTTAAGTTAAGGGGCAGGCGGTTTAGAGGTGATTTGAGGGAAGAAAAATTCACCGAGAGGGTGGTTGGAATCAGGAACACACTACCTGAAGGGGTGGAAGAGGCAGGACCCTTACAAGATTTAAGAAGTATTTAGATTAACACTTGAAGTGCCATAGCATACAAGGTTACTGGACTGGTGCTGGAAAATGGGATTAAAATGGACAGGCTTGATGGTCGACAAGGACACACTGGTCTGAATGGACTGTTTCTGTCCTGTATAACTCTGTGACTCTATGACATTTCCAATTTCTCGTTTGTCGTTGGGTTACGATCTCGAGAACCTCCACATTTCTGTTACAGCAGGTGAGGAGAGGTCTCAGTCTCCCCTCTTGTCCTATTTTTTATTTGTTTGCAACTGGATTTATTCCTTTTTAGCAGTGGACGTGCTGACCACCTCAGTGAGCATTTTACCTTTTACCTTTATTGTGATCGTGAAAGAACCAATCGGACAGGTTTTCTTGAGTTTAAACAAGAGGTGAGTTTATTATACTTAAGAATCTAAACAGGATCTGCATAAAATAATAAAAATATACGGTACACATTCATGCACACACGCATAGGCAAATCACACAAATAAGTTATAGAGTGAGAAATAAATTTGAATTTGTATTGGAGTCCAGAATAAATTAAAAATAAACAAAGTTTGTGAGATTGGATAATTCTGTGGTTTGCGTCTTTGCCATCCTTATTTATGAGTTTCATATCATCTGCAAGTATTGAAATTATGTTTTTTAACATATAAGTCTCTATCACTTGTATATCTATCTACATGCCAGGAAAAGCACTGATTCTAATACTAACCCCAGAGAAACAACACTGAATACTCCCCCTCCACCAGTCTGAACAATGCCCGTTCACCACTTCACTCTGCTTTCTGTCCCTGATTCAGTGTCATATCCACGCTATGACTGTCACATTAATTCATGTGCTCCATTTTTAATAACAAGACTATGACATGTCATTTGATCACAGGCCTTTTGAAAGTCTGTATACATAACATAAAACACACTATCCTCTTCAACACTCAGTTATGTTATCAACGAACTTGATCATGATTATCAGACGTGATTGGTCATTAACCTATCCGTGCTGTTTGTCATTTATTATCCCATGATCTTTCAAGAAATATATATGTTTGTACAGGGTTATGGCCTCTAGAACTTTCCAAGCACTGACATTAGACTGACTGGTCAGTAGTTACAGGGTTTAGCTAATGTCTCCTTTTGTAAGCAGGTTGTAACATTTACAACCCTCCAGTCCTCTGTCATCACTCCCAGATCCAAGGAGGATTGAAAGCTTCTGGCCAGTGCCTCTGCTATTTCCACCATTCCTTTTTTCAACAAACCTCATATATCCCAACTATACATAGGAACACTTCCACACTCTTTTGGTACAAAAAGTGTTGGAGAAAAAGGGGTTAACTGAACCTGTTTGTTCATTGACTGTAATTAATGTCAGTCACTATGGACACTAATTGTGTCACTGGAGGTTTTCCCTGTTCTATTAATAAGGGAGTCCTTTCAATGTGTTAACTCATAGTGTCAGTGGGAGCATTACCCCCGGCACTAACAGGGATCCGTGACTGCACAGAGAGAGAGAGAGAGAGAGAGAGGATCGATCAGAATCTGAGAACAATAGATAAGAATATTGCAACAATGGGTCAGAATCTGAGGACAATAGATTGGAATGTTACAACAATGGACAGCAGGAGTTTCTCCTATTGGTTTGGCTTGGTTACTGCTGATTATTTTTGGATGACATTAGAATTTCGTATCTATTATGCTCTGAAAATGATTGAAACAATTTACTACCCCATCCTCGCTATTATCGGTGTCCCTGGTAAGTCTCTGCATCCAACTATTAGATCTATAAACCACATTTCATTGGTTTAGTGTTCTTGTCATGTAAATCTTGGGAAGACTTGAGCCACTGTGTTCAGTCTCTGTCACAAACTCCACTCTATATCCACTATCTGAATTCCCCTCCTTACCCAATGTCTGAGACTGAAACAGACTGTTTGGAAACTCTGTTTTATATTTATACCTGAGATGAGTTCATCACCATATTCCCCCCAAGACCAACCCTACCGACTACCACCTCTGTAACATCACCCGTCATCACCTCTGCCTCAGCCCATCTGCTGAATAAACCCTCATCTGTGCCTTTGTTAAATCCACACTTGACTATTCCAATTCTATCCTGGTCACCCTCCCAGTTATAATCCTCCATAAAGAACAGCCCATCCAGATCTCTGCTGCCTGTATCCTAACACACACCAAATCCCAATCACCCATAACCTTTGTGCTCACTGATGTACATTGACTCCCAGTTTGGCAGCACCTTAATTTTAATGTTCTCATTCTTGTGTTTGAATCCCTCCATGGCCTCACCCCTCCAATTAGTCCCATTTCCCTTCCATTTCACATATTCTTGTCAATCTTATGCCTTCAAGTCTTTTTCCAATTCCCTTTTAGAAGTGAGCTGTTTTCACTCTATTTCTTCCTCTGCTGTGATTTTTACTCTGTGGCAGCACTGGTGCCAAAGCGATGAAACCTGGATCCAGAAAATGATGTGAACTGCACAGCCGGCCACTTCTAGTGTGGCCAGCACAGTGCCCCGGGCTGGGCAGGGACCTAGCCTGTGTATACCATGCATGTGCTGTTCGTGTGAGAAAGGGTTTGAATTGATGTCAATCAGCCATTCCGACAGCTTTGATGTACTTCTTTGACACTTTGTCTGTGCATGTCCACTGACTGCCTGTGTTAGTCGCTCTCAGCTGAACACACATTCAGCAGCACTTGTAAGTCCATCTAGTGTTATTTAAAAGGACCAGGCATCCAACTTACAGGTTAGGGGCTTTTGACTTACTTCTGCTATTGTAACGTTAGTGCTGTGGATGGTTTTCTGGAGGTTGTGTTGGAAGCTGCTGCAGAGACTCAGGGTGGACCGAGGATTTGTGACCCAACTCTGGACGAGGTATTGGGACTGTAGTTACAGTGTCTCAGGGTCTGTAACATGACCAACAAATGGAGCAGAAGCTGCAGAGAGAGGAAGCTCTGTAAAGCGGGAGGAGGAAGGGGTTTTTCCCAACCACCCCGGGTTTTCCAAGAGCACTTTCCCCACCTACACCTAACCCAGGAGCAGTGTGTGAGGTCACTGATTCAAAAAGGAGGTGGTCACAGAGCTGTGTAAACTCCTGCAACATGATCTGGAGCCTCAGACCAGGGTGAGGACGGAGCTGTCAGTGGCTATTAAGGTCTCAGTTTCATTGAACTTTTATGTAAATTTGAAAATTGATAATCAAACAAACTTCAAGGCTTTGGATCTGAATGCACGAAGCATTCAGAATAAAATAAATGAGTTAACAGCACAAATGAAGACGAATGGGTATGATTTATTGGCGATTACTGAGACGTGGGAATTGAATATCCAAGGGTACTCAGTACTTTTGAAGGATGGACAGGAAGGAAAAGGAGGAGGTGTAGATTTGTTAGTATAGAAGAAGATCAGTGCTCTGGTGAGAAATGATATAGGCACTGGAGATCAAGACGTAGAATCAGTCTGGGTAGAAATAAGAACTAGCAAGGGGAAGAAGTCCCTGGTGGCAGTAATCTACAGGTACCCAAACAGTAGTTCCACAGTGGGGACCATTATAAACCAAGAAATACTGTGGGCTTGTGAGCAAGGTACGGCAAGGGTGATTTTAATATGTATATAGCATGGATTAGTCAAATTGGCAAAGGTAGCCTCGAGGGAGAGTTCATTGAATGCATTACAGATTATTTTTTGGAGCAATATGTTGTGGAACCAACCAGGGAGCAGGCTATTCTAGATTTGGTATTGTGAAATGAGGTGGGATTAATTAATGACCTCATAGTTAAGGATCCTCCACGGAACAGTGATCATAACATGCTGGAATTTCAAATCCAGTTTGAGGGCGAGAAACTGGAGTCCGCTCCAGCGTTCTGGAGTTAAACAAAGGTAATTACATAGACATGAGGACTGATTTGGCCCGAGAGAACTGGGAAGGAGGACTAGAAGGTAGGAAAGTTGATGAGCAGTGGCAGATGTTTAAGGAGAAATGCAATTCCTCCCAACTAAAATATATACTGGAGAGGAAGAAAGGTTCAACGAGCCGAAAAGACATCCTTGGCTAAGCAGGGACGTTAAGGATAAAATAAAGACAAAGACGAAGGCATACCATATTGCAAAGGCCACTGGCTGGCTGGAAAATTGGGAATTTTTTAAAGATCAACAAAGGGTTACTAAAAAAGTAATAAAAAGTGCAAAAGTAAATTGTGAAATAAAATTAGCACAAAATATAAACACGGATTGCAAAAGCTTCTATAAGTTTATGAAAGTAGAGAGTAGCTAAAGTGAATATTGGTCCCTTGGAGGATGAGACTGGGAAGCTGATAGAGGGGGAAACAGAAATGTTGGAAACATTAAATCAGTATTTTGCCTCAGTTTTCACGGTTCAGGACATTAGTACCATCCCAATAATAACAGGTAATGCAGAAGTTATAGAAAAAGAGGAATTTAGAACAATCATTATATGGGGTGGTGGTAGCGTAGCATGGGGAGGCGGTGAGGAATTTGAATGTAATTAATAAATCTGGAATTAAAAGCTAGTCTAGTGATGGCCATGAAACCACTGTCGATTTTTGTAAAAACACATCTGGTTCACTAATGTCCTTTAGGGAAGGAAATTTGCTGTCCTTACCTGGTCTGGCCTACATGTGACAGCAATGTGGTTGACTCTTACATGCCCTATGAAGTGGCCTAGCAAGCCACTCAGTTGTAACTAACTGCTACAAAGTCAATAAAAAGGAATGAAACCAGATGGACCACCCAGCGTTGACCTAGGCACCAGGAACGACCACGGCCAAACCTAGCCCTGTCCACCCTGCAAAGTCCTCCTTCCTAACATCTGGGGGCTTGTTCCAAAGATGGCAGAGCTGACCCACAGACTAGTCAAGCAACAGCCTGACATAGTCAGACTCACGGAATCAAACCTTACAGACAATGTCTCAGACACTGCCATCATCATCCCCGGGTATGGCCTGTCCCACCGGCTGGACAGACCCAGCAGAGGTGGTGGCACATTGGTATAAAGTCGGGAGGGAGTTGCCCTGAGATTCCTCAACATCGACTCTGGACCCCATGAAGCCTCATGGCATCTGATCAAACATGTGTAAGGAAACCTCCTGCTGATTACCACATACCGCCCTCGCTCAGCTGATGAGTCAGTATTCCTCAATGTTGAACAGCACTTGGAGGAAGCACTGAGGGTGGCGAGGGCAAAGCTGTATTCTGGGTGGGGGTCTTCAATGTCCATCACCAAGAGTGGCTCGGTAGCACTAATAGTGACCGAGCTGACCGAGGCCTAAAGGACATATCTGCAAGACTGGGTATGTGGCAGGTGGTGAGGGAACCAACAAGAGGGGAAAACATACTTGACCTCGTCCTCACCAATCTGCCTGCCACAGATGCATCTGTCCATGACAGTGTTGGTAGGAGTGACCACTGCACAGTCCTTGTGGAGACGAAGTCCCAACTTCGCATTGGGGATATCCTCCATCGTATTGTGTGGTTCTGCCACCGTGATAAATGGGACAGATTTCCAACAGATCTAGCAATGCAAAACTGGACATCCGTGAGGCGCTGTGGGCCATCAGCAGCAGCAGAATTGTACTCAACCACAATCTGTAACCTCATGGCCCGGCATATCCCCCACTCTAGAATTACCATCAAGCCAGGAGGCCAACCCTGTTTCAATGAAGAGTGCAGGAGGGCATGCCAGAGGCAGCACCAAGCATACCTCAAAATGAGGTGTCAACCTGGTGAAGCTACAACACAGGACTATCTGCGTGTGAAACTGCGTAAGCTAAGCGAACGGAGCTCAGCGAACCCAGAACCAACGGATAAGATCTAAGCTCTGCAGTCCTGCCACATCCAGCCCTGATTAAACAACTAACTGGAGGAGGTAGCTCCACAAATATCCCCATCCTCAATGATGGGGGAGCCCATCACATCAGTGCAAAAGATAAGGCTGAAGCATTTGCAACAATCGTCAGCTAGAAGGGCCGAGTTGATGATCCATCTCGGCCTCCTCCTGAAGTCCCCAGCATCATAGGTGCCAGACTTCAGCTAATTCGATTCATTCCACGTGATATCAAGAAACGACTGAAGGCACTGGATACTGAAAAAGCTATGGGCCCTGACAATATTCCGGCAACAGTGCTGAAGACCTGTGCTTCGGACCTTGCCGCACCCATAGCCAAGCTGTTCCAGTACAGCTACAACACTGGCATCTACCCTGCAATATGGAAAATTGCCCAGGTATGTCCTGTACACAAAAAGCAGAACAAATCCAACTGGCCAATTACCGCCCCATCAGCCTACTCCCATCGTTAGTAAAGTGAAGGAGGGTGTCATCAACAGTACCATCAAGCGGCACTTGCTTCGCAATAACCTGCTCAGTGATGCTCAGTTTGGTTTCCGCCAGGGCCACTCAGTTCGTGACCTCATTACAGCCTTGGTTCAGTCATGGGCACAAAAGTTGAACTCAAGAGGTGAGGTGAGAGTGACTGCCCTTGACATCAAGACAGCATTTGACTGAATATAGCATCAAGGAGCCCTAGCAAAACTGAGGTAAATGGGAATCAGAGGAAAGCCCTCCTCTGGCTCGATTCAAACCTAGCCCAATGGAAGATGGTTGTGATTGATGGAGGTCAATCATCTGAGCTCCAGGACATGACTGCAGGAGTACCTCAGGGTTGTGACCTTGGCCCAACCATCTTCAGCTGCTTCATCAATGACCTTCCTTCACTCATAAGGTCAGAAGTGGGGTTGTTCGCTGATGACTGCACAATGTTCAGCACCATTCGTGACTCCTCAGATACTGAAGCAGTCCGTGTAGAAATGCAGCAAGACCGGGACAATATCCAGGCTTGGGCTGATAAGTGACAAGTAACATTCGCGCCACACAAGTGCCAGGCAATGACCATCTCCAACAAGAGAGAATCTAACCATCTCCCCTTGGCATTGGACGGCATTACCATCGCTGAATCCCCCACTATCAACATCCAAGGGGCTACCATTGACCAGAAACTGAACTGGAGTAGCCATAGAATTACCGTGGCTACAAGAGCTGGTCAGAGGAAAGGAGTCCAGAGGCGAGTAACTCACCGCCTGACTCCTCAAAGCCTGTCCACAAGGCACAAGTCAGGAGTGTGATAGAATACTCTCCACTTGCCTGGATGGGTGCAGCTCCAACAACCCTCAAGAAGCTAAACACCATCCAGAACAAAGTAGCCCACTTGATTGGCACCCCATCCACAAACATTCACTCCCTCCATTACCGACGCACAATAGCAGCTGTGTGTACCATCTACAAGATGCACTGCAGCAGTGCACCAAGGCTCCTTTGACAGCACCTTCCAAACCCGCGACCTCTACCAACTAGAAGGACAAGGGCATAAAATACATGGGAACACCACCACCTGAAAGTTACCCTTTAAGTCACACACCATCCTGACTTGGAACTATATCGCCGTTCCTTCACTGTCGCTGGGTCAAAATCCTGGAACTCCCTTCCGAACAGCACTGTGGGTGTACCTACCCCACATGGACTGCAGCAGTTCAAGAAGGCAGCTCACCGCCGCCTTCTCACGGGCAATTAGAAATGGGTAATGAATGCTGGCTTAGCCAGTGACGTCCACGTCCCATGAATAAATAAAAAAGATCACTAGGGAAAAAGTACTGAACTATTGCGATTGAAGGCAGGCAATTCCCAAGGCCTGATGGCCTACATCCTAGGGTCTGAAAGGAAATGGCAGCGGAGATAGTGGATCCATTGGTTATAATATTCCAAAATTCCCTGGATGCGGGAAAGGTTCCAGTGGATTGGAAAAAAAGCCAGTATAACACCCTTATTCAAAAAGGGAGGGAGGCAGAAAGTAGGAAATACTAGTCCAATTAGTTTAACATCTATTGTTGGGAAATAGTTACAATCCATTATTAAGGAAGTAATAACAGGACATTAGAAAGTCAAAATGCAACCCATCAGTGTCAGGTTTGATGAAGGGTCAATCCTGTTTGACGAATTTGCTAGAGTGCTTCGAAGCTGTGACAAGAAAAGTGGAAAATGGGGATCCTGTAGATGTATTCTATCTAGACTTCCAGAAGGCATTTGATAGGGTGCCACACAAAAGGATAATACACAAGGTAAGATCACATTGGGTTAGGGGCAATTTGTTAGCTTGGATAGAGGATTGGCTAACCAACAGAAAACAGAGAGTCGGGATAAATGAGTCTTTTTCTAGTTGGCAAGATGTAACTAGTGGGGTACCACAGGGTTCGGCCCTTGGGCCCCAACTATTTACAATCTATATTAATGACTTAGATGCAGGGATAGAAGGTACGATAGCCACATTTGCAGATGACACTAAAATAGATTGGATAGTAAGTTGCAATAAATATATAAGACATTTACAAATTGAAATAGGCATGCTAGGTGAATGGGCCAAAAATTTGGAAGATTGAGTTTAACGTGGATAAGTGTGAGGTTATCCATTTTGGTTAGAAAAATAGAAAGATAAATTATTATCTAAATGGAGGGAAACGTCAGACTGCTTCGATGCAGAGGAATCTGGGTGCCCTCACGTATGAATCACAGAAAGCTAGTTTGCAGGGACAGCAGGGGATAAGGAAGGCAACTTGAATTTTGGCATTTATTGCTAAAGGAATAGAATGTAGGAAAGTGTTGCTGCAACTGTACAAGGCATTAATGAGACCGCACCTGGAGTATTGCGTACAGTTTTGGTCTCCTTACTTGAGGATGGATGTAGTTGCATTGGAGGCAGTTCAAAGGAGGGTCACGAGATTGATTCCAGGGATGAGGGGTTTGTCTTATGAAGAGAGATTAAGCAGTTTATGCCTTTACTTTCCAGAGTTTAGAAGATCGAATGGGGTACATAAGATGATTAAACGATTGACAAAGTAGACGTAGAGCTGACGCTTCCTCTTGTAGGGCAATCCAGAACGAGAGGTCATAGTTTTAGTATAAAGGGAGATCAGATTTAAAACAGAGATGAAGAGAAACTTCTTCTCTCAAAGAGTCCTGAGTCTGTGGAATTCACTACTCCATAGTGCGGTGGATGCCGGGACATTGAGTAAATTTAAGGAGGAGATAGACAGATTTTTATTAGTAATGGGTTGAAGGGTTATGGAGAACGGGCAGAAAAGTGGAGTAGAGACCGAGATGAGATCAGCCATGACCATATTGAATGACAGAACAGGCCAGAGGGGCTGAACTGCTACTCCTGATCCTAGTTTCTATGTTCTTATCTGGATCTATCCAGGCAAGAGTGGGTGACGTATCCATTATCTCTATCTTTGTTGTCTATTGACATATCTGCTGTGTGACGGAGGCCATCTATGTCGGGTGAGGTGAATTATACTTCTGCTACCTCAGCAGGGAGAAGCAGGATGAGAGAACCCGTGGCATTGTCAGGAAAGCGGGAATCCTAATGGTGTAGGTGGCTCTGCGGGGTCCCCGTGTTAACGGGGAGAGGTACAGGAACTGAAAGAACTCTCACTCCATTAATGTCCAGTTGGTGTGTGAGCATGCCCTGTACATCATGTTGGTAAATGTCCACTATCCTGGCAGCAGCCACCAAACCTTCATTCTGAAGCAGTCAGCCATTCCCAACACGTCAGGCCTCCATGCACTACCGGAATGTGGCTCACGACCTCTAAACTCTGGACACTCCCCTCCCCCACACAAAACCACCAGGTGAAGTAATGCTTCCGATGTCTGAACCTCTCGGGGGGAGCCCTCGGAGCCCTCCAGTACACACTGCAGCAGGTGTCCAAGTTCATGGTGTTCTGCTGCACCCTTCATATCATCACCATCATGAGGACAGAGGCATTGGCACCAGGAATCCGGAGGCTACCTCAGTAGGAGGAGGAGGATGCAGGGAGGATATTTCCTGGATGATTTCAACCCGGATAGGCTGTCGTAGAGACGCTGCTAAGATTCCAGTTCCCAGAGGACAACTTCCCTTTCCCAACATGGATCCCCCTCTTCTCCACCATTACACCCATCTGAGACGCCCCATCACAGTGTCCCCTTGGTCACTATCCTGCAATAGAAAACACCAATAAAATGTTTTTCATGATCACCTTCATCCAACAACACATGCAATTATTCAAACAAAAAATGTACTATTTATCCTTGTGTATTCCCTTAGTCCCTGTCTTGTGGGTTCCCTCAACCTGCCTATTGCTCCTACACAGTGTTTCCCAGTGACTGCAGCATGGCTGGTCGAAGGCCGCTGACTTTCACTGATGGAGACTGCAGATCGCCTTGCAGGACGTCCTCGAGCAGCTCTGGGCCTTGAGGATTCGGATTCAGACTGCACCACCTCGACATGGGCAGCAGCTCCAGCAATGTTCACATCTGAGTCATGTGTATTATAACTCGTTTGTGACCTCACCCTACTGTGATCTGACACATGAACTATCCTTTCCCCCTGGCCTGGCTGCAGCTCACTCGTGCTCGGTGACTCACCACGTGCAGATTCCGACTCTATACCACCCTCTAAGGTAAACGCACTGTAAGTATTTGATCTGGTGGCTGTGAGTATCAGACCAAATGATGGGGCTTCACCATCAGTGCTCTTCTGCTGCTCTTTTTCTGTCTCCTGGAGCTGCTGTGACTGGGAAGTTGGTAGTATTGGGCTATCATTGGAAAGTATAAAATCAGAATGGGAGGTTTGAGGTGAAGGATTGGGGGTGGAATGGAATGCAGGAGGTCCATGGTCTTACCATCTGCAGCTTGTACAACAACATTTCTCACGTTTACCAGTTCTGATGAGGGGTCACAGACCTGAAACATTAACTCTGTTTCTCTCCACACCGATGCTGCTAGATCCATTGAGTATTTCCGGCACTTTCTGTTCAAGTACACAGATGTGCCCCATCGCCCAACTTACCTCGGCCCTTTTTTAGCTTAAATTTGCATTACTGGACATCCTCAGATATTCCATTGAGAATAAAATCGTAATTCACATCATACACCTCGAAAATCCTTACGATGTCCGTCTCCCCAGGTGTGCCTGTTTTTCTTCTCTACCAGGTTATCAATTGACTAGTTCCTGTGATATGCTAGTGACATTGTATTTCTGGCTTTACTTATTCAAAACTCTCTGAAAGTACCCCCACTCCCCCAACAACACCACCGCCCCGCTCTTAGTGATGAACACACACGTTTGATTGAGTATAAATTCTCTTTGTTGCCAAATGTCCTACCCATTCTCAGCAATGATCGCTCAACTGAGTTTACTATTTCTCACAAACCAAGTAAACCAAGCCTATCATCCCGATGTCTCTGTTCCCTCTCCTACACCACAGTAAGGTCTGATCTAGGGTAGGAGATTACCCAAAAGGAGGTTCAAGTACAGCACAAAATCAGAATAAACATGGTAGAGAAACAATCTGTGACAGATGAGAAAGGTTTTCTGGCTGTGGATTAGATTTTAGAAGCTATTATTGAAGATGTTATAGCAGGGCAGGTAGAAATATTTAGAGTGATCAGGTTGAGTCAACATATTTTTGTGAAAGGGAAATTATGTTCTACCAATTAACTGGAATTCTTTGAAGAAGTAACATGTGCTGTGGCTAAAGGGGAACTGGTGGATGTACTGTACAAAGATTTCCAGAAGGTATTTGACAAGGTGCCACATCAAAAGTTATTGCGGAAAATAAAAGCTCATGGTGAAGGGGGTAACATACTGGCATGGATAGAAGATTGGTTAGCTAACAGGAAACAGAGAGCAGGCATAAATGGGTAATTTTCTGGTTGGCAGGATGTAACGAGTGGTGTGCCACAGAGATCAGTGCTGAGTCCTCAACCTTTTTTTATATAAATGACTTGGATGAACGGACCGAGGGTGTGGTTGCTAAATTTGTTGAAGACACAAAGATCTGAAGGGGACATAAGGAGGCTACAAAGGGACAGAGATAGATTGAGCGAGAATGCAAAGATCTGGGAAATGGAGTATAATGTGGGGAAATGTGAAATTGTCCATATTGGTAGGAAATAAAACTAAGCATATTATCTGAATGGTGAGGCATTGCAGAACTCTATGATGCAGGAGTATCTGGGTGTCCTGATGCATGAATTGCATAAGGTTACTCTGCAGGTTCAGCAAGTAATTAGGAAAGCTAATATAATGTTATCATTTATTGTGAGTGGAATTGAATGCAAAGGTAGGGAGAGCATTGGTGAGACAGTATCTGGAGTTCTGTGTACAGTACTGGTCTCCATATTTCAGGAAGGATGTAAATGCGTTGTAAGCAGTTCAGAGAAGGTTTATTAGACTAATATGGGCGGACTGCCTTATGAGGAAAGGCTGGACAGGCTAGGCTTATATCAGCTGGAGTTTAGAAGAGTAAGGGGCGACTTAATTGAAACATTTAAGATTCTCAGCATGGGATAGAGAAAGTGAGGGTGACAGAGAGAGAGAGCGAGAGAGACAGAGAAAGAGAGAGAGAGAGAGAGAGAGAGAGAGAGAGAGCTGAGCTCATCGACTGCTGAAACCCTCAACCATGCCTTTGTTACCTCGAGATTTGACTATTCTAACACACTCCTGGCTTGTCTCCCACATTCTACTCTCTGTAACCTTGTGGCCATCCAAAACTCTGCTGTCATCTTCTAATTTACACTAAATTCTGTTTACCCAACATCTCTGTGCTCACTGGCCTACATTGGCTTTTGGTCCAGTAACACCTTTATTTTAATATTCCAACCATGCGATAGAATTGGTGGCATAGTGGTTAGCACCACAGCCTCACAGCTCCACCAACACAGGTTCGAATTTGCCTGTGCGGAGTTTGCAAGTTCTCCCTTTCACCGCGTGGGTTTCTGCAGGGTGCTCTGGTTTCCTGACAGCCAAAGACTTGCAGGTTGATAGGTACATTGGCCATTGTAATTTATCCCAAGTGTAGGTAGGTGGTAAGAGAATGGTGGGGATGTGTTACGAATAATGGGATTAATGCAAGTTTAGTATAAATGGGTGGTTGTTGGTCAGCACAGACACAGTGGGCCGAAGGGACTGTTTCAGTGCTGTGTCTCTACGACAAAATCCCTCCACGGCCTCGTCCCTCTCATTACCCCAATCGTCTGTCCATTTCCAATATTCCTGAAATGTGTTCATCTTAAAGTATTTTTCTAATTCCCTTTTTAAAGTGAGTTTCTTTCCCTCTGTCTCTCTCCCTGACCACACATTTCATCTCTCCAGCTCCACTGGTGCTGTGGAAATTTGGATCCATTAAATGGTGTGAGCTGCACTGCCGGTCACATCCAGCACATTGTGCAGGAATCAGGCTGGCCGGGGTGCTAGTGTGGGTGTAACTTGTGTGTGTCTGTATTGTGAGGAGGGAATTGAATATGATGTCAATCAGCCATTCCAGCAGCTTTGATGTGTGACTTTGAAACCTGGTCAGTGCATGTCCGCTGACCACCTGTGTTAGTCACTCTCAGCTGAACATACATTCAGCAGCACGAGGAACCCCCTCCAGTGTTATTTAAAAGGACCAGGAATAAAACTTACAGGTGAGGGACTTTAGACTTACTTCTGCTATTGTAAAGTTAGTGGAGGTGCTGTGGGTGGTTTTCTGGGGGTTGTGTTGTGAGCTGCTGATGACATTCAGGGTGGACAGAGAATTTGGTGACCCAACTCTGGACGAGGTATGGGGACTGTAGTTACAGTGTCTCTCGGTCTGTAACATGATCAACAAATGGAGCAGAGGCTGCAGAGAGGGGAAGCTCTGTGAAGAGGGAGGAGGAGGGGGCTCTGCACTACCCACCCCGGGATTTCCAAGAGCATTTTTCTTACCTACACCTAACCCAGGAGCGGTGTGTGAGGTGACTGATTCAATAAGGAGCTGTTCAGAGAGCTGTGTCACCTCCTGTAACACAACCTGGAGCCTCACACCAGGGTGAGGACGGAGCTGTCAGTGGTCGTTAAGGTCACAGTTTCATTGAACGTCGATGTATCTGGAACTTCCCAGGCAGGAGCAGGAGACATATCCAACGTAGAGTCACGGAGAGTGATGGAGTCATTTACAACACAGAAGGAGGCCATTCGCCCCCTCCATGCCAGCTCTCTGTGGAACAATCCAGTCTTTCCCACTCTTCCGCTCAATCCCCGTATCTCTGCAAGTTCATTTCCTTCAGGTGTCCATCCAGTTTCCTTTTGAAATCATTGATTGTCTCGGCTTCCACCGCCCTCATGGGCAGTGAGTTCCAGCTCATTACCATCCACTGTGTAAAAAAGTTCTTCCTCATATCCCCCCTGTAACTCTTACCCAAAACCTTCCATCTGTGTCCCCTAGTCTGTGCTTCATCAGTTAATGGGAACAGTTTTTCCTTGTCTATCTTATCTAAACGTGTCAAAATCATGAGGGGTCTGGACAGATTAGGTGGGGAGAAACTGTTCCCACTTGTCAAAGGATCAAAAATGGATGGGCACAGATTTAATGTACTTGTTTAAAGAAAACAATGCGAACATGAGGAAAACATTTTTGTTCAGTGAGTGGTTAGGTTCTGGATTGCACTGTTTGAGAGTGTGATGGAGGCAGGTTCACTTCAGGCATTGGAAAGGGAATTATATAGTAACCTGAAAAGGAATAATGTACAGCGTTATGGGAAATAGGCACTAAGTGAATTGCTCACTCAGTGAGCCGGTGCAGATATGATGGGCCGAATGGCCTCCTTCTGTGCTGCAATAAATCTGTGATTTTCTGTGATTCTGTCACAATCTTGCACACTTCTAGTAAATATTCCTGCAATCTTCTTTACTCCAGGGAGAACAGTCCCAGTTTTTTCCAGACTAACCTTGTTGCTAAAATCCCCCATCCCTGGAACCATTCTGGTAAATATCCACTGCACCCTCTCAATGGCCCTCACATCCTTCCTAAAGTGTGGTGAACAGAACTGGTCACAATACCCCACTTGGGGCCTAACCAGAGCTGTATACATTTTAAGCATAACTTCCCTGCTTTTGTACTCTATTCCTCTATTTATGAATCCCGAGGTCTCATATGCTTTTTCATCACTCTCTCAATATGTCCTGCCACCTTCAAAGATTTATACACATCCACACACAGGTCCGTCTGTTCCTGCACATACTGAAGAACTATACCATTCTGTCTGCATCGCCTGACACTATCCCTTCTGCCAAAATTCATCACCTTACACTCCTGTGTATTAAATTCGATCTGCCACTTCTCTGCCCATTCTGCCTTTCTATCCGTGTCCTGTTGCAGGCAGTTTGTATCATCCTCACTGTTTGCCTGTCCTCCAAATATGGTATCATCGGCAAATTGTGAGACTCCACTCTGAATTCCAAGATCGAAGTCATTTATGTATAGCAAAAGAAGCAGAGTTCCTGGCACTGATCCTCGGGGAACACCCATTATCTACCATTCTCCAGTCTGAAAAACACACATTTCAAACAATTCTCTGTTTTCTGTCCTGAAGCCAATTTTTGATTCAATTGGACACCGACCCTTCAATTTCATGAAGCTCAGTTTTGTTCACCAGCCTTTTATGTGGCACCTTATCAAACGCTTTAAAAGAAAACCTTCATAAACAGCATCCACCACATTCCCTTCATCATTGTTATCTGATACATCATCAAACAATTCTATTAGATTAGTAAAACATGATCTTCCTATTAAAAAAATCCATGCTGACAATCCTTAATTAAGGATTGATAGTGTCTTCCCTTGACTATTCTTTCTAAAACCATACTCACCACTGATGTTAAACTAACTGATCAGTAGTTACGAGGACTGTGTGTTGTCCATTGATAATTCAGTGAGGTGAGGGTGACCATCTATCTCATCATTTTCTCCCTCATCAGGGAGAAGCTGGATGTGAGATCCAGTGGCTTTGTCAGGATAGCGGGATTCCTGATGGTGTAGGTGGCTCTGCCGGAACCCATATCAACAGGGAGAGGTACAGGGGCTGAACGAACTCTCACTCCATTAATGTACAGTTGGTGTGTGAGCATGTCCACTAACCCGGCAGCAGCCACCATAACTTCATTCTGAAGCAGTCAGCCGGTCCCAACACTTCGGGGCTCCATGCAGAACCAGAATGTGGTTCATCGGAGACAAATAAACCCCCCTCTAGACACGGCTCATGTTTTTACATCCTCAAACCACCCCCACCGCCAACCAACCTCACACAATTAACATGTGCATTATGAGAGCAATGGAGTCACCAGGAACATGGTGGAACAGACCATCGGTGTGATGAAGCAATGTTTCTGATATCTGAACCGCTCGGGGCGAGCCCTCCAGTACACACTGGAGCAGGTGTCAAAGTTCATGGTGTTCTGCTGCACCCTTCACATCATCACCATCATGAGGACACAGGCATTGGCATCAGGAATCCGGAGGCTACCTCAGGAGGAGGAGGCAGGAAGGATATTTCCTGGATGCCTTCCAGCCGGACAGGCTGTCGGAGAGACCCTGCTAAGATTCGAGCTCCCATAGGACAACTTCCCTTTCCCTCCATGGATCCCCCATTCTCCACCATTACACCCATCTGAGACGCCTCATCACAGCTCTTGGTCACCATCCTGCGATGAAACAATCAGAATTAATACATTACAGAAGGACCAATTCAGCTTTTCGTGTCTGCACTGGCTCTCTGAATGAACAATTCACCGAATGCCGTTCCCTGCACTCTCCATGTAACCTGCACACTCTTCCTTCTCAGATTAAAGTCTATTCAGCCTCAGTTGAACCTGCCTCCACCACACTCTCAGGCAGTGCATTCAAGACCCTGTTTCACTGTGTGTCGTTTCCTCATGTCGTCTTTGAACCTTTTACCCATTACTTTAAATCTGTGCCCTCTCGTTCTTGATCCTTTCACGAGTGGGTACAGTTTCTCTCTGTCTACTCTGTCCAGACACATCATGATTTTTGAAACCTCTAATAAATCAACTCGCAGCCTTCTCCAAGGAAAACAGTCCTAACTTCTCCAATCTATCTTCATAACTGAAATTCCTCATCCTGGGAATCATTCTCGTGAATCTTTTCTGCACTCTCTCCAATGCCCTCACGTCTTTCCTCAAGTGTGGTGTCCAGAACTGGATGCAATACTCCAGCTGAGGCCGAAGTAGCGTCTTATGCAAGTTCAATATAGCATCCTTGCTCTTGTACTCTATGTCCCTATTATTAAAGCCTAGGGGATTATATGATTTTTTAAATGCTCACTCAACCTGTCCTTCCACCTTCAATGACTTATGCACATATACACCCAGGTCGATCTGCTCCTTCACCCCCTTTAGAATTGTAACCTTTATTTTACATTGTCTCTCCATGTTCTTCCTACCAAAATGAATCACTTCACGTTTCTCTGCATTGAACTTCATCTGCCACCTGTCTGCCCATTCCAGCAACATTTCAATGTCCTTTTGAAGTTCTTCACTATCCTCCTCACAGTTCACAATGCTTCCAGTTTCATATCATCTGTAAAGTTTGAAATTGTTACCTGTACACCAAGGTCTCGGTCATTAATATATATCAGGGAAAAAAAAGGATCCTAACACTGATCCCTGGGGAACTCCACCACAAACCTTCCTCCAGCCTGAAACACATCTATTAACCACTAATCTTTGTTTCCTGTCACTCAGCTAATTTCGTATCCATGTTGCAACCCCCGTCCCTTTTATTCCATGAGCTGCAAGTTTGCTCACAGGTCTGTTGTGTGGCACTGTGTTAAAATGTTTTTGCACGCAGTGCGTGGTTAAATGTCTGGAATGCACTGCCTGAGTGTGGTGGAGGCAGGTTCCATTGAAACTGAATAGACTGTTATATGAAAATCCATGTTTACCACATCAACAGCATTACCCTTATCAACTCTCTCTGTTACCACTTCAAAAAACTCCATCAAGTTAGTTAAACATGATTTTCCCTTAAGAAATCCATGCTGGCTTGCTTAATTAACTCGCATATGTCCATGTGATTATTGATTTTGCCCAAAATTATTTTTTCTAGAAGTTTTCCCACCACTGTAGTTAAACTGACTGGCCTGTTGTTGCTGGGTTGATCTTTACACCCTTTTTTGATCAAGGGTGTTACGTTTACAATTCTCCAGTCCTCTGGCATCACCCCGAGTCCAAGGAAGACTGAAAAATTATGTCCAGTGCCTCTGTGATTTCCACCCTCACTTCCCTCAGTATCCTTGGGTGCATCCCATCTGGTCCTGGTGCCTTGTCCACTTTAAGTCCAGACAGCCTATCTTATACTTCCTCTTCATCAATTTTAAACCCCACTAGTGTCTGACTTACCTCCTCTTTCAATATTGCCTGGGTTGCATTTTAGAACCATAGAAAGTTTATGGCACATAGAGAGACCACTTGGCCCATCGTGTCTATGCTGTCTTAAAAACGATCCATCCATTCCGATCCTAACTTCCAGCATTTGATAGATTACAGCACTTGAGGTGCCTATCCAGACACCTTTTGAATGAGTTGTGGGTTTCTGCCTCAACTACCCTTTCGGACAGTGAGTTCCAGACTCTGACCACCCGCTGGGTGAAAAATAAAATCCGCAGCTCACTTATAATCTTCCTACCAATCACTTTAAATCTATGCCCCCTTGTCACTGACCTCTTTGCTAAGGAGAATAGACCCTTCACCTCCACTCTAACCAGGCCCCTCAACATTTTGTACATTTCAATCAGATTTCCCCTCAGCCTTCTCTGTTCCAAGGAGAACAAGCTCAGCTTACCCAATCTTTCCTCATAGCTGCACTTTTCCAGTCCTGGTAACATCCTCATAAATCTCCTCAGTACACTCTCCAGTGCAATTACATCCTTTCTGCAATGAGGTTACCAGAACTGCACACAGTACTCAAGTTGTGGCCTAAGCAATGAGTATTACTGTTCCAGCATAACCTCTCTACTCTTATATTCTATACCTCGACTAATAAAGGACAGGATTCCATATCATCTTCCTTGTTAAAGACAGATGCAAAGTATTTATTTAGTACCTCAGCTATGCCCTCTGCCTCCATGTGTAAATCCCATTTCTGGTGCTGAGTCAGCCTCATTCCTCCTTATACTACCCTTTTTACTATTTATATGTTTGCATAAAACATTGGAATTTTCTTTTATGCTAGCTGCCAGTCTCTTTTCATGATCTCTCTTTGCTTCTGTTATTTGCTTTTTCACTTCCCCTCTGGACCCTCTATATTCAGCCTGGTTCTCAATAGAATTTTCTACCTGGCCTCTGTCATAAGTTTGAACATCGGTGAATAATATTCTCAACTTTTCGTGCGACCTTCAAAGATCTGTGTGAATACACTCCAAGTTGTTCTGTTCCTGTCTCCTCATTTAAACAATACCCATTTGTTTATATTGCCTTCCCTTACGCTTCCTGCAAAAACATATCACTTAAATTATATCTGCCATGTTCCTTCCCATTTCACCAGTCAGTCTCCATCATCCTGAAGTCTGTTACTATCCTTCTCACTGTGTATTAACATTTCCAACTTTTCTGTCATCTGGAAACTTTGACATTATCCCCTCTGTACACAAGCCCGTTGCATTAACAGACAGCAACAGTAATCCCAACAGTGACCGTGGGGAAACCCACTGTGCACTTCCCTCCAGACTGAACAATAACCATTCTCCACTACTGCCTGCTTTCTGTCACTGAGCTTATTTCCTGCATGCTGCCATTGAAAATAAAAGACTTTCATTGATGTAGCGCCCAGAATGACGACTGCATGTCCAAAAGTGATTGACAACAAATGAGGACTTTCTAAAGTGTAGTCACACTTGTAATGTAGGAAACAGGGCAGACAATTTCTGAACAGCAAGATCCCACAAGCAGCAATGTGATAATGATCAGATCAGTTTTTGTGATGTTGATTGAAGGAGAAATATTGACCAGGACACCGGGAATAATTCCCTTGTTCTGCTTCTACATAGTGCGGTGGGATCTTTACTATCCACCTGAGAGGACAGACTGCAACTTGGTTTAAAGTTTCATTCGATAGACTGCAATTCTGACAGTGCAACACACCCTCAATACTGCACTGCAATGTCAGCATTGATTCTTGTGATCAAGTCCTGCAGTGACACTTGATCCTAGAAGCTTGTGACTGAAAGGGGAGAGAGCTACAAACTGAGTCACGCCTGATATTGGTCCTTTAATCTCATGTGTTTCTAATTTGGAAACATGGCTGTTATAAGAAAAAGAATTAGAGCATGACAGCGCCGTACAGGCCCTTCAGCCCTCGATGTTACGCGGACCTGTGAAACCATCTGACCGACACTATCCCATTTTCATCCATATGTCTATCCAATGACCACTTAAATGCCCTTAAAGTTGGCGAGTCTACTACTGTTGCAGGCAGGGCGTTCCATGCCCCTACTACTCTCTGAGTAAAGAAACTACCTCGAACATCTGTCCTCTATCTATCACCCCTCAACTTAAAGCTATGTCCCCTCGTGTTTGCCATCACCATCCGAGGAAAAAGACTCTCACTATCGACCCTATCTAACCCTCTGATTATCTTTTTTGTCTCTATTAAGTCACCTCTCCTCCTCCTTCTCTCTAACGAAAACAACCTCAAGTCCCTCAGCCTTTCCTCATAAGACCTTCCCTCCATACCAGGCAACATCCAAGTAAATCTCCTCTGCACCCTTTCCAAAGCTTCCACATCCTTCCTATAATGTGGTGACCAGAACTGCACGCAATACTCCAGGTGCGGTCTCACCAGAGTTTTGTAAAACTGCAGCAAGACCTCGTGGCTCCGAAACTCGATGCCCTTTTAATAAAAGCTAACACACCATATGCCTTCTTAACAGCCCTATTAACCTGGGTAGCAACTTTCAGGGATCTATGTCCCTGGACACCAAGATCTCTCTGTTCATCTGCATTACCAAGAATGTTCCCATTAGCCCAGTACTCTGCATTCCTGTTACTCCTTCCAAAGGGAATCACCTCACACGTTTCCGCATTAAACTCCATTTGCCATCTCTCAGCCCAGCTCTGCAGCCTATCTGTGTCCCTCTGTACCCTACAACATCCTTCGGCACTATCCACAACTCTACCGACCTACGTTTCATCCGCAAATTTACTAACCCACCCTTCTACACCCTCATCCAGGTCATTTATAAAAATGACAAACAGCAGTGGCCCGAAAACAGATCCTTGCGGTACACCACTAGTAACTAAACTCCAGAATGAACATTTGCCATCAACCACAACCCTCTGTCTTCTCTCAGCTAGCCAATTTCTGATCCAAAGCTCTAAATCACCTTCAACCCCATACTTCTGTATTTTCTGCAATAGCCGACCGTGGGGAACCTTATCAAACGCCTTACTGAAATCCATATACATCACATCCACTGCTTTACCCTCATCCACCTGTTTGGTCACCTTTTCGAAAAACTCAAGAAGATTTGTGAGGCATGACCTACCCTTCACAAAACCGTGCTGACTATCGCTAATGAACTTATTCTTTTCAAGATGATTATAAATCCTGTCTCTTATAACCTTTTCCAACATTTTACCCACAACCGAAGTAAGGCTCACAGGTCTATAATTACCAGGGCTGTCTCTACTCCCCGTCTTGAACAAGGGGACAACATTTGCTATCCTCCAGTCTTCCGGCACTAATCCTGTCGACAATGACGACATAAAGATCAAGGACAAACGCTCTGCAATCTCCTCCCTGGCTTCCCAGAGAATCCAAGGATAAATCCCATCTGGCCCAGGGGACTTATCTATTTTCACACTTTCCAAAATTGCTAACACCTCCTCCTTGTGAACCTCAAACCCATCTAGCCTAGTAGTCTGAATCTCAGTATTCTCCTCGGCAACATTTTCTTTCTCTACTGTAAATACTGACGAAAAATATTCATTTAACGCTTCCCCTATCTCCTCTGATTCCACACACAACTTCCCACTACTATCCTTGATTGGCCCTAATCTAACTCTAGTCATTCTTTTATTCCTGATATACCTATAGAAAGCCTTAGGGTTTTCCTTGATCCTATCCGCCAATGACTTCTCGTGTCCTCTCCTTGCTCTTCTTAGCTCTCCCTTTAGATCCTTCCTGGCTCGCTTGTAACTCTCAAGCGCCCTAACTGAGCCTTCATGCCTCATCCTAACATAAGCCTTCTTCTTCCTCTTGACAAGCGCTTCAACTGCTTTATTAAACCACGGCTCCCTCGCTCGACAACTTCCTCCCTGCCTGACAGGTACATACTTATCAAGGACACGCAGTAGCTGCTCCTTGAATAAGCTCCACATTTTTATTGTGCCCATCCCCTGCAGTTTCCTTCCCCATCCTACGCATCCTAAATCTTGCCTAATCGCATCATGATTTCCTTTCCCCCATCTATAATTCTTGCCCTGCGGTATATACCTGTCCCTGCCCATCGCTAAGGTAAACCTAACCGAATTGTGATCACGATCACCAAAGTGCTCAGCTACATCTAAATCCAACACCTGGCCGGGTTCATTACCCAGTACCAAATCCAATGTGGCATCGCCCCTGGTTGCCCTGTCTCCATGCTGTGTCAGAAATCCCTCCTGCACACACTGGACAAAAACTGACCCATCTAAAGTACTCGAAATATAGTATTTCCAGTCAATATTTGGAAAGTTAAAGTCCCCCATAAAAACTACCCTGTTACTCTCGCCCCTGTCGAGAATCATCATCGCTATCCTTTCCTCTACATCTCTTGAACTATTCGGAGGTCTATAGAAGACTCCCAACCGGGTGACCTCTCTCCTGTTTCGAACCTCGGCCCACACTACCTCAGTAGACGAGTCCTCAAACGTCCTTTCTGCCGCTGTCATACTCTCCTTGATTAGCAATGCCACCCACCCCCCCCTCTTTTACCATCTTCTCTGTTCTTCCTGAAACATCAAAATCCCGGAACCTGCAACATCCATTCCTGCCCCTGCTCTACCCATGTCTCCGAAATGGCCACTACATCGAGATCCCAGGTACCAACCCATGCTGCAAGCTCACCCACCTTATTCCGGATGCTCCTGGCGTTGAAGTGGACACACTTTAAACCAGGTTCTTACTTGCCAGTGCCCTCTTGCGTCCTGGTCACCTTATCCCTGACCTCACTACTCTCAACATCCTGTACACTGGAACTACAATTTAGGTTCCCATTCCCCTGCTGAATTCGTTTAAACCCCCCCGAAGAGCACTAGCAAATCTCCCCCCCAGGATATTGGTACCCCTCTGGTTCAGGTGAAGACCATCCTGTTTGTAGAGGTCCCACCTACTCCAGGAAAACCCCAATTATCCAGGAAACCAAAATCCTCCCTCCTACACCATCCCTGCAGCCACGTGTTCAACTCCTCTCTCTCCCTATTCCTCGCTTCGCTATCTCGTGGCACGGGCAACAACCCAGAGATAACAACTCTGTTTGTTCTCGCTCTCAGCTTCCACCCTAGCTCCCTGAATTTCTGTCTTAAATCCCCATCTCTCTTCCTACCTGTGCCGTTGTTATGTGGTACTTTCTCAAACGCATGTTGAAAGGATCGGAATATTGTGAAAGTACAGGCAGGAGCAATCATAGAATCATAGAATAGATTAGACTGAATGACGCCATTCGGCCCATCAAGTCTGTGCTGACCCTTTCAAAGAGCAATCCAGTTAGTCCCACTCCCTGGCTCATTCACTATATTCTTGAATTTATTTCTGCTTCGGATATTTATCCAATTCCCTTTTGGGATCTATTATTGACTCTGTATCCATCAGCCTATCACACAGTGCCTCCCAAATCCAAACCACTCAGAAACAAAAATCCTCATATCTGCTTCTTTTATCAATCGCCTTAAATCTGTGTCTCTGGTTAACGGCCCCTTGGAAAGTGGAAACATTTTATCTTTATTTCATTTATCTGAACCCTTCCTAATGTTAAACACCTCAGTCAAATATCTTCTGAAAGTTCCCTGCTCGAAGTAGAACAACCCCAGCTGCACAACTGTAATCCCTCATGCCTGGACAAATTCTAGTAAAACAGTTCTGTGCCCTCTCTGAAGGCTTCATATCCTTCCTAAAGTGTGGTTCCCAGTATTCGGCACAAGACTCCAGGTGCAGCTGAACTAGTATTTTATATATGTTTTACATAATGTCCTTGCTTTTGTTCTTTTTGCCTCTATTTATAAACCCTAGATCCCATATATTTATTAAATGTCTAGTTAAACTTTCCTGCCACCTTCAGAGATTTGTGTACAAACACCCCAGGTGTCTCTGTTATTTCACCATCTTTATAGTTACACCATTTAACTTGTATTGTCTCTCCTCATTCATCCTTTCAAGATGTATTACCTCACACTTCTGCAATTCCAATTAAATATTGAGAAGATTGAAGTCATTGTTTTCTGTCTCTGCTCCAAACATTTCCTTGTTACACACTTCATTCCTCTCCTTTGTAAATGTTTGAGACTAACAGAAACTGTTCACATACTTGGTTACATAGTTCACCTTGAGATGCCTTGAGATGAGTTTCCTACCAAATATTCACACCATCACTAAAACGGCCTATCTCCACCCTTGGTGGAGTTGAATTGCTGGTTAAAGAGGAAATGAACGCAATAGTGAGGCAGGATATTAGATCTGACGATGTCAAATATGTATGGGTTGAGTTGACAAACACTAAGGGGCAAAAAACCTTAGTGGGGGTTGTATATAGACCCCCAGACTGTAGTGCTGAATTTGGGAATGGCATTGAACAGGAAATTAGAGACGCATGCGATAAAGGAACATCTGTAATTATGGGTTTCTTGAATCTGCATATAGATTGGGTAAATCAAATTGGTCACAATACATTGTGGAGGAATTCCTGGAGAATATACGGAATGGTTTTCAGGACCAATTCTTTGAGGCACCAACTGGAGAACAGGCCATCCTAGACTTGTTATTGTGTAATGAGAGAGGAATAATTGACAATCTAGTTGTGCGAGATCCCTCGGGGATGAGCGACCATAATATGATAAAATTCTTCATCATGATGGAGAGTAACCTAGTTGATTCTGAGATTAGGGTCGTGAATCTTAATAATGTAAGCTACGAAGGTATGAGGCATGAGCTGTCGATGATACATTGGGAAACGTTACTTAAAGAGATGACCCTGGATAGGCAATGGCAAACATTCAAAGAGCGCATGGATAAACTGCAACAATTGTTTACTCCTGTCTGGCGCAAAAGTAAAACGAAAAAGGGAGCCAAATCATGGCTGACAAGGAGAATTAGAGATAGCATTAGATCCAAGGAAGTGGCATATACATTTTCCAGGAAAAAACAACAGACCTGAGGATTGGGAGCAGTTTAAAATTCAGCAAAGGAGCACCAAGGGATTGATTGAGAAGGGGAAAATGGAGTATGAGAGTAAGCTTACGGGGAACATAAAAACTGTCTGTAAAGGTATGTGAAGCGGAAAATATTGGCGAAGACAAATGTAGGTCCGTTACAGTCAGAAACAGGGGAATGTATTCTGAGAAACAAAGAAATGGCTGACCAACTAAATGCATACTTTAGTTCTGTCTTCACAAAGGAGGACACAAATATCATACCAGAAATGTTGGTAAATACAGGGTTTAGTGAGAGAGAGGAACTGAAAGAAATCAGTATTAGTGGAGAAATGGTGTTGGGGAAGGAGATGGAATTGAAGGCCGATAAATCCCCAGGGCCTGGTAATCTACATCCCAGAGTACTTAAGGTTGTGGCCCTAGAAATAGTGGATGCATTGGTGGTCATCCTCCAAGATTCTATAGACTCTGGAATAGTTCCTACAGATTGGAAGGTAGCTAATGTTACACCACTATTAAAAATGGGAGGTAGAGAGAAAGTAGGGAATTATAGACCATTCAGCCTGACATCGGTCGTGGGGAAAATCCTGGAGTCCATTATTAAATATTTTGCAGCAGAGCACTTAGAGAACAGGAGAATCGGGAAGAGTCAGCATGGATTTATGAAAGGGAAATCATGCTTGATAAATCTGCTAGAATTCTTCGATGATGTAACCATTAGAGTTGATGTGGGGGAGCCAGTGGGTGTGGTTTATTTGCACTTTCAGAAGGCTCTCGACAAAGTTCCACGTAAGGGATTAGCATGTAAAATTAAAGTGGACGAGACTGGGGGTAGTATATTGCGACGGATAGAAAATTGGTTGGCAGACAGGAAACAAAGCATTGGAACATACGGATCATTTTCTCAATGTCAGACAGTGATTAGTGGGGTGCCGCAGGGATCGGAGCTAGGACCCCAGCGATTCACAATATATATTAATGATTTAGATGAGGAAACTAAATGTAATATCTCCAAATTTGCAGATGAGACAAAATTGAGTGTGAGGGTGAGTTGTGAGGAGGATGCAGAGAGGCTTCAGGGTGATTTGGGCAAGTTGAGTGAGTGGGCAAATGCACGGCAGATGCAGTATAATGTGGATAAATGTGAAGTTATCCACTTTACTAGCAAAAACAGAAAGGCAGATTATTATCTGAACGGCTATAAACTGAGAGAGGGGAATACGCAGCGAGACCTGGGTGTTCTCGTACACCAGTCACTGAAGGTGAGCATGCCGGTGCAACAGGCGGTAGAAAAAGGAGAATGTATGTTGGCCTTCATAGAGACAGGATTCGAGTACAGGAGCAGGGATGTTTTGCTGCAATTATACAGGGCCTTTGTGAGGCCACACTTGGAATATTGTGTGCAGTTTTGGTCTCCTTATCTGAGGAAGGATGTTCTTGCTATCGAGGGAGTGCAGTAGAGTTTTACCAGACTGATTCCTGGGGTGGTAGGACTGTCGTATGAGGAGAGATTGAGTCGGTTAGGACTATATTCACTGGAATTCAGAAGAGTGAGGAGGGATCTCATCGAAACCGATAAAATTCCAACATGACTTGACAGGGTAGATGCAGGAAGGATGTTCCCGATGGTGGGGGACTCCCGAACCACAGTTATAGTCTAAGGATATGGGGTAAAACCTTCAGGACTGAGATGAGGAGATGTTTCTTCACCCAAAGAGTGGTGAGCCTGTGGAAATCTGTCATCACGCCCATATCCAAGGGGGATTGGAAGATTCTGGCCAGTGCCTCGGCTATTTCCACCATTGCTTCCCTCAGCAACCCCCATACATCCCATCCAGACTGGGTAAATATTCAACTTTATTGTGGTACAAAAGTGTTGGATTGAAAAGGGTTAACTGAATCTGTTTGTTCCGTGACTGTAATTAATGTCAGTCTCCATGGGCCCTAATTGTGTCACTGGACGTTTTCCATCTCCTATTAATAAGGGGATTCTTTCAATGTGTTATCCCACAGTGTCAGTGGGAACATCAGCCCCGGCACTTACAGAGATCAGCTGCTCCAGAGAGATAGAGAGTGGATAGGTTAGAATCTGAGACCAAAAGACTGGAATGTTACAACAATGGGTCAGAATCTGAGAACAATAGATTGGAATGTTACAACAATGGACAGGAGTTTATCCTCGGATCTTTACTCTCTTTCTACATATTATGATCGGTACTCATTAAACACTCGTATCTATCTCGCACTGAAGATTATTCAATACATTTACGATCCCATCCTGGCTATTATTGGTGTGCCTGGGAAGTCTCTCTATCTAGCTATTAATTCTTTAAACCATGTTTGACTGCATTACTGCTCCTGTAATTTACTCTGCCCTTCTTGCTGCCGTTGTATGCCTGGTGAATATCTCCAGCTATTAGATCAACAAACCATTGTGAACTGTATTACAGTTCTTGTCATTTACTCTCTCATCTTTGCTGCTGTTGCTGTCTCTATTTCAGACTAGGAGATCTGTAAACCCTGTTTTACTGAAATACTGTTCTGCAATGTAATTTTTGGGAAGACTGAAGCCAGTGTCATTGGTCTCCATCACAAACCCCATCCCCTATCTGGGAAGCACATACTCCACCCTGCCCAATATCTGAGGCTCAACCAGACAGTTTACAACTTCTGTGTTATATTTAAACCTGAGCTGAGTTCATCTCCATATTCTTTCCATCACCAACCCTGCTGAAAACCATCTCTGTGATATCACCCAACTCCACCTCTGCCTCAGCCCATCTACTGCATAAACCCTCATCCGCTTCACTGTTAAATACACAGTTGACTATTCCAATTCCATCTTGGTCACGTCCCAGTTATAAACCTCCATAAACCATAGCCCATCCAGAACTCTGCTGCCTGTATCCTAACTCACACCAAATCCCGATCACCCATCACCCCTGTGCTCACTGATATCCATTGGCTCCCGGTCTGGCAGCACCTTAATTTTAATATTCTCATTCGTGTGTTTGAATCTCTCCATGGCCTCACCCCTCCATTTATTCACTTTCCCCTGTCCATTTCACATAACCTGCAAATCTTTCGACTTCACTCTTTTTTCTGTTCTCCTTGTAAAGTGAATGTATTTCCCTCTGTATGTGTCCCGAGCCAGGATCACAGACTCTGCAGCAAAACTGTTGCTGTCGGTACAGAAGCTGTGATTCATAAAGAGATGTGAATCGCACAGCCGGCCACTTCCAGTGCGGTCTGCACAATATCCCATGCTGGGCGGTGCTCCAGCCCAGTCGTGTCATCTATGTGCTGTTCGCGTGGTCTTCACAGCCGGCCACTTCTACTGTGGCCTGCACACTGTCCCAAGCTGGGCAGGGCTCTAGCTCAATTGTACCTTGTATGTGTTGTTCCTTTGAGGGTGGATTTGAAAGTGATGTCAATGTATCATAGCAGCAGCTTTGATGTACTTCTCTGAAACTTGGTCAGTGCATGTCCAATGACCGCCTGTGTTAGTCACTCTCAGTTGAACATACATTCAAAGGATGAATTTAAAAGGACCAGTCATCCAACTGACAGGTGAGGGGCTTTTGACTTACTTCTGCTATTGTAAAGTTAGTGGAGGTGCTGTGGATGGTTTTCTGGAGGTTGTGTTGTGAGCTGCTGCAGACATGCAGGGAGGACAGTAGATTTGGTGACCCAACTCTGGACGAGGTATGGGGACTGTAGTTACAGTGAAACTGGGTCTGTCACATGAGCAACAAATGGAGCAGAGGCTGCAGAGAGGGGAAGCTCTGTAAAGAGGGAGGAGGGGGCTCTGCACTACCCACCCCGGGTTTTCCAAGAGCACTTTTCCTACCTACACCTAACCCAGGAGCAGTGTGTGAGATGACTCTGATTCAATAAGGAGGTGGTCACAGAGCTGTGTCACTTCCTGTAACACAACCTAGAGCCTCACACCAGGGTTAGGACGGAGTTGTCAGTGGCCGTTAAGGTCACAGTTTCATTGAACGTCTATGTACCTGGATCGTTCCAGGCAGGAGCAGGAGACATATCCAACAGAGAGTGGTAGAAATCGATAGTCATTTACAACACAGAAGGAGGCCATTCAGCCCCTGCATGCCGGCTCTCTGTGGAACAATCCAGTCAGTTCCACTTCCCCGCTCAATTCCCGTATCCCTGCAAGTTCATTTCCTTCAGGTGTCCATCCAGTTTCCTTTTGAAATCATTGATTGTCTCAGCTTCCACCACCCTCATGGGCAGTGAGTTCCAGCTCATTACCATCCACTGTGTAAAAAGGTTCTTCCTCATCTTCCCCCTGTATCTCTTACCCGAAACCTTCCATCTGTGTCCCCTAGTCTGTGTTTCATCAGTTAATGGGAACAGTTTTTCCTTGTCTATCTTATCTAAGTCCATCATAATCATGTACACCTCTATCAAATCTCTCTCAATCTCCTTTACACCAGGAGAACAACTCCATCTTCTCCAAACTCACTTTGTAACTAAACTCTCATCCCTGGAGTCATTCTGGTAAATCTCCTCTGCACCCTCTCAGGGACTTTCACATCCTTCCTGCAGTGTGGTGAACAGAACTGTACACAGTTCTCGAGTTGGTCTCTAACCAAAGCTTTATGAAGGGACCGCATAACTTCCCTTATTTTGTATCTTTGCCTCTAATGATGAATCCCAATATCTGATATGATTTGCTAAACACCCTCCTAATATGTCCTGGCACCTTCAAAGATCAATACACATGGAGTCCCAGGTCCCTCTGTTCCTGCACAATCTTTAGAACTGTGTCATTAAGTCTATATTGCCTTCCTTTTCCAACTGACAAAATAAATCACATCACACTCCTCTTTATTAAGTTCTACCTGCCACTTCTCTGTCCATTCTGCTCGCCGATCTATGTCATGTTGCAGGTGGTTTGAGACATCCTCCAAGATTGCAATCATCAGAAAAAATGCAAATCCTTCTCTGTATTCCAAGATCCATGTCATTTATATGTAGCAAAAAAAAAGCACAGTATTCCTCGCACTGACCATTGGGAAACATCACTGTCTACCATCCTCCAGTCTGAAAAACAACCATTTAACACATTTCTCTTTTTTCTGTCATTTGGACAATTTTTGATCCAAATGGATGCTATTCCTGAGCTTCAATTTTGTTAACCAAGCTTTTGTGTGGTTGTTCATCAAACAATTTCATAAAATCCATGCATGCAACATCCACCACATTCCCTTCATCAACCTTCTCAGATCATCGAAATAAATTCAATTCGTTCAGTCAAGCATGATCTGCCTTTTTAGAAATCCGTGCTGACAATCCTTAAATAACTCAAACCTCTCCAAGTGTGTGTTGATTTTTCCCTGATTATTGCTTCTAAAACCTGACTCACCAATGATGTTAAACTAACTGAACAGTGGTTGCGAGGCCTGCGTGTTGTCCATTGATAATTCTGGGAGGTGAGGGTAACCATTTATGTCATCATTTTCTTCCTCAGCAGGGAGAAACAGGATGAGTGATCCCGTGGCTTTGTCAGGATAGCGGGATTCCTAATGGTGTAGGTAGCTCTGCGGGGCCCCCATGTCAACGGGGAGAGGTACAGGAACTGGAAGCACTCTCACTCCATTAATGTACAGTTGGTGGGTGAGCATGCCCAGTACATCATGTTGGTGAATGTCCACTATCCTGGCAGCAGCAAGGATACCTTCATTCTAAAGCAGTCAGCCGGTCCCAACACTCTGGGGCTCCTTGCAGAACCAGAATGCGGCTTCTCGGAGGCAAAGGAAACTCCTCTAGACACAGCTCATGTTTCTACACCCCCAAACTACATCCCACCACCAACCAACCTCACAACATTAACATGGGTGTAATGTGAGCAATGGAATCACCAGGAACATGGTGGAACAGACCATCGGTGTGATGAAGCAATGCTTCCGATGTCTGAACCGCTCGGGTGGAGTCCTCCAGTACACACTGAAGCAGGTGTCCAAGTTAATGGTGTTCTGCTGCATCCTTCATATCATTACCATCATGAGGACACAGGCATTGGCACCAGGAATCCGGAGGACACCTCAGGAGGAGGCAGGGAGGATATTTCCTGGATGCCTTCCAGCCGGACAGGTTGTCGGAGAGTCCCTGCTCAGATTCCGGTTCCCATCGGACAACTTCTCTTTCCCGCCATGGACCCCCCATTCTCTACCATTACACCCATCTGAGATGCCCCATTACAGTGTTATTACAGCACAGAAGGAACTATTCAGCCAGTCGTGTCTGCACCGGCTCTCCGAATGCACAATTCACCTAATCCCATTCCCTGCCTTCTTCCCGGAACACTGCACGTTCTTCCTTCTCATATACCAGTTTATTCAGCTTTAGCATGTTCATAGATGTGGTCACCACACTGCTGAAGAGCATGCAGGGAGAGTGGGAATGGGTGATCAGCAGCCAGTCAAAAATTATCAGGCAGGTAGTGGGGGAGACCCCTGAGTGCATCTCACTCTCCAACAGGTATTCAGTTCTGAATACTGAGGAAAGTGATGCTTCACCTGGGGAGAGCAGCCACAGCAAGTCCATGTCAACATGGGTGGCTAAGCTGCAGAGCGGCATACAGGGATGACTGGAAGAGCCATAGTGATAGGTGAGTCAATAGTCAGGGGAACAGACTGGCGTTTCTGTGGCCACAGACGTGAATCCAGGATGGTGTGTTGTCTCCCAGGTGCCAGGGTCAAGGATGTCACTCAGCGACTGCAGAGCATCTTGAAGGAGGAGGGGAACAGCCAGAAGTCGTGGTCCACATGGGAACCAACGACATAGGTAGAAAGAGGGATGTGGTCTTGCAGTCAGAATTTCGGGAGCGAGGGAAGAAATTAGCAAGCAGGACCTCAAACATAGTCAAAAAGTAGAATTCTCCAGATTACTCCCAGTGCCAGGTGCAACTTAGTATAGAAATAGAAAGATAAGGCAGACGAATGTGTGGCTGAAAAGATGATGCAGGAGGGAGGGATTCATATTCCTGGGATACTGGGACCGGCTCTGGGGGAGATGGGACCTTTACAGGCCGGACGGGTTGCACGTGAACAGAACCAGGACTGGGCTCCTTGCGGAACGTTTTGCTAGTGCTGTTGGGGAGGGTTTAAACTAGTTTACCAGGGAGGTGGGGGACCTGAGGGTAGACTCAGCTGGGAAAAAATCAGAAATGAAAATGGAAGGTGGCAAATTAATGGATGAGTCTAGAAGACAGAGGAAATGAGGGTGAGAAAATGAAAAAAGGTTTGGCAGTGCTCAAGGGTATCTATTTCAATGTATGGAGTGCTGCAAATAAAGCAGATGAGCGGAGGGCAAAGATAGACATGTGGCAGTATGATATCATCGTTATTACAGAAACATGGCTTAAGGTGGGACAGGAATGGCAACTCAACGTTCCTGGTTACCGGGTTTTCAGATGCAATCGGGAGGGGGTTAAGAAAGGAGGGGATTGGCAATTCTGGTCAAGGAATCTTTTGCAGCTGTGAGGAGGGATGATATGTTGGAAGGTTCATCAAGTGAGGCCGTATGGATTCAGCTAAGGAACCACTGCTGGGAGTGTGATCTCGACAGCCAAATAGTCAGAGGTTAATCGAGGAGCAGATAAGTTGGCAAGTCTCTGAGCAGTGCAAGAACAACAGGGCAGTAATAGTAGGGTATTTTAATCACCCCGATGTTAACGAGGATAATTTTAGCATGAAAAGAATTGAGGGAGCAGAATTCTTGAGGTGCATTCAGGACAACATTTTTGTCCAGCATGCAGAAAGTCCAACAGGAGAGGGTGCAGTTTTCGACTTTGTTTTAGGAAATGACGATGGGCAGGTGGATGGAATGTCAGGGGAGAGCATTTTGGTGGGAGTGATCATAATTCAGTCAGTTATAACATAACTATGGAAACGTACAGACATAGAATAGGAGTTAGAGTTCTAATTGGGGCAAGGCCAATTTTACTAAACCGCGGAGCGAAAGTGGACTGGAAACAGCGACTTGAAGGTAAATCAGTCTCAGAGCACTGGGAGGCATTCAAAGTGGAGATTCAAGAGGTTCAGGGTAAACATGTTCCCACAAAGGAAAAGAGTGAGGCGGCCAAATCCAGAATCCCATGGATGTCAAGGATCCTATATGGTAAGATAAGACAGAAAAGGGAAGCATATATCCGACACTGAGAGCTCAATACTACAGAAAGTTGAGAGGAGTTTAGAAAGTTGAAACACGAAAGAGGTGAGTTTATTATACTTAACAATAAAAAACATCCACACGAGAATCACACAGAAATAGATTACAGAGTGAGAAGTAAATGTATGGTTGGATTGGAGTCCAGAATAAATATAAAAATAAAATACTCATTCTGTGAGTTTGGACGATTCGGAGGTCTTCTGGCTGAAGTTGTGTTCTTGAAGTCTTTGGCTATTTGAAGTGTCCTTTGTGGCTGGCCCACATGGCTCAGGGATTTCTTGGAGGCAGACTTGTAGGTGTCTTCCTTTCCCTGATGTCTCTGTGTGTAGTAATATATAGACTTGGAGGGACCACAGTCGGATGTGGTTTTCAAACTTGTGATGTTATCTGAAGAGAGAGAAGGGACACAACCCTTCTGCTTCTGCACGATTTGAACCACTGGCTTGTCTGTCTTTGTCCAGCAGAAACTAACAGCTTTCACAGAGATGGGCCGAAGGTCTCATGACTGCCTCACTGTCTTCTCTATACCCTTATAATGAGATTCAAGGTTGGAAAATGCTATCTCCCCAGGGTTCAGGATACCAGTATTTACACTTGGAGGAGTTTGCTCTTTCAAAGTCAGTGTGTCAGTGTGGCCTTGTATGCCATGTCAATGATTGTAAGCTTAGGTCATTCAATCGCTAGAACAAGCCAGTGATTTGGGTCCAGGCCCATCAGACGTGTCTCCTGTTGTAGGCCTTGGAATGTGAAAAAGTATTTCAGATGCCAATTGCGGTGGCCATCTTGGCTGCCAGTTTTTTCAAGTTTAACTGTCGGATTTTTCCATTAAATATTTAGTGTAAGTTTCCAATCTATGAATTAAAATTCATCATTTGGCATATTGTGTTATCTTGACACTGCAAATGTGATAATAGGAGCATTTCATTGCAGAATTGTGGGAAGAAATAGACGGAAACACACATTTATTCCCAATAATCACTTTTCAAATTCACACATTAATCTTAGAATTACTGCAGCTGACATTTTCTGTTGCAGTTGTGCTGATTTAATTGTGTTGGAGTTTTTTTCTGGGATGGTTATGTGTCGGGTTCGATCCTGGACAATGCATCAACAGCTACTATATATGTTTTTCTCTCTCCTGCAATGAAGCTTTAACCATTCAGGTCCCTGCACCTTGATAAACTTTCTCTCTATACCGACAATGAGTAATAACTTGTTTCTTTAACCCCAGTGAGGTGGCTGAGATTTCCTCTGGGCCTTTGTTCTTACTGAGTTCTGCTGTGAAATTTTTGGGTTTGATTCGATTTGGGTTTGGGATCTGATCATTGGGTTCTTCAGTGGGTAGATCCACACTGAGCTCACTTTTAGCTTTCTGGGGAGGTACACAAGTGCTGGTCACTTGAGGGTATTTTCCCTTCACTTTTCCCTTTACTATGGGGAGGATCTTTTTTTCTACTCTGCCCTATATTCTCTGGGATATTAGTGTTCGCAGATGTCTGTCCAGCTTTCACTGCACTCTCCTGCGGCACTTTGACTAAGTGAGGCATCACCCTCACCATTGGCTTGCATGTTTGGGACCTTTCCTTGCCATTGCATGTTTATACAAATGCTGCTTGCAGCCTATTTAGGGTGCCTCTTGGACCTGCATTTAAGGAGGAGAGTGTGGGGATTAATTTATCTAACATTTCAGGGTTGACTAATCGGAGAATAGGAAATTCCAGTTGGTATTCCTCCTGGCCCTCCTCTAACCTGTCCTCACGATTCTTTTCAATCCTTCCCTCCTGACTGTCTGACAGATCTGTAGTTGTCTGTCCCCTCCACAGCCTTTACTTTTTTTCCCTTTGGTCTGGGGTGTCAATTAAATAATTTACCTGGCTATTCCTTTTGCCACTCGATATGGACCACTGAACCGGGATTTCAGGGATTCACCCTGCATTGGGAATAGTAACAATACATGGTCTCTGGGCTGAAATGTTATAACCTTGACATTTCTTTATGTTTACATTTTCACAGCTGCCTGGGAGATCTTTAGGTGTTCCTGAGCCATTGCACAGCCTCCCCTGAGCCGCTCCCAGAGCATGGAAATGTGGTCTAACACGGAAGACTCATTCCTCTGTCCCAAAAACGTCTCCTTGATTAGTTTAAGTGAACCTCTCACCTCGTGTCCATAAACTAATTCAAAGAGACGAGAGCCAGTGGAATCATTGGTTAAGTCCCTGATAGGCAACAGGAGAAATCCCAGCCCTATGTCCCAGTCATGGGGTTTCTCATAGCAGTATGGCCTGATCATTGTTTTTAGGGTCTGGTGGTACCGCTCCAGAGCCCCTTGTCACTGTGGTTGGTAAGCCTTGGACTTTAGCTGGGTTATGTCCAGATTACCCATGACCGTTTCAAAAAGATTAGACATAAAATGCTTACCCTGGTCCATCTGGATCTCAGCAGGCAGCCCATATCGGGTAAAGTATTGGGTTAGCCCCTCCACGACTACCTTGGCAGAGATAGTTGTTCCAGAGAATGGTCTCTGGGAATCGGGTCACCACATCCAAAATGGTGAGAAGATACTGGTAATCCCTCTATTGTTTTCAGCGGTTGTCCTGCACAATCCACCAACACTCTGCTGAAGGGTTCCCCAAAAGCTGGTATGGGAATTAGGGGTGAAGGTTTAACTGCAGATTGCGGCTTCCCCACAACCTGGTACGTGTGACCAGTTTTTCAGAACTCTACCACATGTTTGTGGAGTTGTGGCCAATCAAAATGCTGTCTTATGTGGGCTTCGATTTTTCATACACCGACATGCCCAGCCATTGGAAGTTCGTGGGCCATTCTTAATATTTCTTTAAGTGGACATCAGCGGCACCACTATCTGGTGAATCACTGTCCACTCTTCATATACAGGTCTGTGAGGAGGTCTCCACTTCCTCATCAGCACCTCATTCTTTAAATAGTAGCACTCTGCAACTCCATCTGCTTCAGTTTTGTTTGGACAGTCTGTGATATATTTTTAACACTGGGTCCTGTTGCTGAGCCTCAACTAAGGAAGATCTGTTTAACACATCCTTTGGGTCCATTACCTTCCGAAAGAAGGTTTCAGACAACCAGCCAGTAGGTTCATCCATCTGCAGTGTCAGTTCAAAGGATTGTTTGGCCATGGACCGAGTCACCACACAATCAGGGAGAATGTCAGGGACCTTCCCCTGTAACTGCTCTTTCTCCCTGACCTCTTTTGATTTCTCGAGAACTACTGGGGAGGCTGCCACCTTTTCCCCTGTCAGATTATTACCTGGGATTAGGTCGACCCATCCACCGGTAAACTAGGTACAATCTCCATGGTTACCGGTACTGAAACTTGGTCACACTCCAAGTGCACCCGATGTAAAAGTATGGACATATACCATCTGCCGATACCATTCACTAACACTCGAGCATTCACTGCACGCTCGGAGGAAGGTCATGCCTTTTCCCAGCAGAAGGGATTGGGTGGCCCCTGTATCCCTCAGTATGACTATGGGCTTGCTTGCCTCATTGGAGGAGTATAGGGACACTTTTCCTTGGGATACAATTTCCAGGTAACTCTCGGTGATTTTGTTAAGTTTTCCCGCACTCTCTGTGGTAGGTTTACTGGGTCTGACTGCCGCAGTTAGAGGCACAGCCTGATCTGCCGTGCTTTCCATCGGGGCCCGTTTTCCTGCACTGATCTAGTGGACTCTGATTAATCCTACAGGTTTTCCCCGTCATTTCCATCATTCAGCTCGATGGTGATCTGCCTTATTACAGTGGAAACATACAGATCGTCGGCCATTACTCCTGCTCTCAGTATCGTCCTATTTGGCTTGAGGATGGGCCCCCGTGTGTCCAGCTTTTCCTTCTAGCCCATGGCTAGCCGTGATCCAATCATCCTCCTTTTATTCTCTGGTCTTCGGGGAGACAAGGGAAGTGTTTCCCTTTGGTGTTAAGGCCTTGTGTACAAGAGAAAATTCATCAGCCTGCAAAGCAACCAGCCTGGCTCTTTGAACCTCTTGCCCCTCTTTAAAACCCCTGGGTTTTAATGGGAGGGAGAGCGAGGTTTTGAACTCCTCGAGAACGATCTGAGGTTTACATATGTGGGCTCTATCTTGAGTGTCAATATCTACTGGTCAAAAGAAAACATAAAAACAGACTGTAAAATCTTCTATATATACATAAAAAGGAAACGTTTGGTTAAGACAAATGTTGGTCCATTGCGGCAAAGTCAGGAGAATTTATAATGGGGAACAGAGAAATGGCAGAGAAGCTAAATGATTATCTTGTGTCTGTCCTAACTGAGGGAGATACAAGAAATCTCCCAGAATTAGAGATCCAAGGGACTCGGGAGAATGAGGACGTGAAGGAAATTAGTATTAGGAAGAAGGTTGCATTGGAGAAAATAATGGGGCTGAAGGTTGACAAGGCCCCAGGATATGATATCCTGCATCTCAGAGTGTTGAAAGAGGTAACTATGGAGATAGTGGGTTCATTGATCATCATCTTTCAAAATTCTAGAGTCCACAGTGGTTCCTGCAGATTGGAAGGTAGCAAATGTCACTCCACTATTTACGAAGGGAGGGAGAAAGAAAACCGGAAATTAAGGATCTGTTAGCCTTACATCAGTCGTTGGTAAAAAGCTGGAATCTATTCTCAAGGATGTGATAAATGGACACTTGTATAATAATGATCTGATTGGGTATAGTCAACATGGATTTATGAATGGGAAATCATTCTTGACGAACCTGTTGGAGTTTTTATTGAGGATGTTACTAACCGAATTGGTAAAGGGGAGTCCGTAGATTTTCCGAAGGCTTTCGATAAAGTATCCCACAAGAGATCGGTTAACAAAATTAAAGCACATGGAATAGGAGATAATATATGTGTATGCATTAAGGATTGGTTAACAGGCAGAAAGCAGAGATTAGGAATAAATGGAGCATTCTTGCGTTAGCCAGCTGCGACTAGTGGGGTGCTGCATGGATCAATGCTTGGGCCCAAGCTGTTCACAACATCTATCAATGATTTGGATATGAGGACAAACGTAATATTTCCAAGTTCACAGATGATACCAAAATAAGTGCGAATGCATGCTGTGAGGAATATGCAAAGCGGTTTTAAGGGAATTTGGACAGACTTAGTGAGTGGGCAAGAACATGGCAGAGGAAATATAAAGTGGACAAATGTGAGGTTATCCACTTTGGTAGGAGGAGCAGATGCGCAGAGCATTTCTTAAATGGTAAGAGATTAGAAAGTGTAGATGTACAAATGGATCTGGGTGTCCTTGTCAATAAGTCACTGAAAGCTAACATGCAGGTGCAGCAAGCAATTAGGAAGGCTAATGGTCTGTTAGCCTTTATCACAAGAGGACTTGTGTACAAGAGTAGTGAAGCCTTGCTTCAATTTTATAGAACCTTGGTTTGACCACACCTGGAGTGCTGTGTGCAGTTTTGGTCCCCTTACCTCAGGAAGGATATTATTGCCATAGAGGGTGTGCAATGAAGATTCACCAGACTTGTTCCTGGGATGGCGGGACTGTCCTGTGAAGAGAGAGTGGGGAAACTGGGCCTGTATTCTCTAGAGTTTCAAAGAACGAGAGGTCATAGAACATAGAACAGTACAGCACAGTACAGGCCCTTCGACCCACGGTGTTGTGCCGACCCTTTACCTACTCAAGATCTAAGTAACTACCTATGCTTCATTCTACTATCGCCCATGTACCTAGCCAAGAATCGCTTAAATGCCCCTAATGTATCTGCTTCTACTACCACCGCTGGCAGCGCATTCCACACACCCACCATGATCTCATTGAAACATACATTATACTGAAACGGCTAGACCGGGTAGATGCTGGTAAAATGTTTCCTCTGGTTGGGGAGTCTAGAACCAGCAGATACAATTTTAAAATAACAGAGAAGCCACTCAGGACAGAGTTGAGGGGACATTTCTTTACTCAGAAGGTTGTGATCTTTGGAATTCTCTACCCCAGAGGGCTGTGGAATCTCAGTCATTGTGTATGTTTAAAGTGGAGATTGACAGTTTTCTAAATACCAGTGACATAATAGGATATGGGGATATTGTGGGAAAAAGGCATTGAAGTGGATGATCAGTCTTATGATATTGAATGGCGGGCCAGGCTCGATGGGCTGAATGTCCTACTCCAGTTCCTCTGTTCCGAAGCTGCTTACCTCTTTCAAACTCGAGCTAAGTTTCGCCAAGCCGATTTCGAAGGGTTCAGAATTTTTGCTGGTACACCTCTGGTACTATCTCGTATGTACCCAGGATAGCATTTTTAGTCATCACAAAATCTGATGAACTTTCATCTGGCAACAGTGAATAAACCTCATGGGCTTTTCCTGTTATTTTATTTTGCAAAAACAGTGTCCATCTCTCTGCGGGCTATTTCAGCTGCTTTGCAAGTTTTTTAAAAGTGACAAAATATTCCGCCATCCTCCTCATTGAACTTTCTCATGAACTGGGAGAACTTTAAGAGCTCGGCGCATGGTCCTGATCTCGGGGTAGCTCCCTCACTAGCTGTGCCTTCACTGGGCGTATTGGGTCTTCCCTAGTTGTTTGAGCCACCTCAACTCCCTTTCTTCCTTCTCCTTCTGGAATACTCTTACTTTTTCCCTTTCACTTTGCTCTTTCTCGCCCTCTCTGGAATTCTAATTCTCGTCTCTTCTGTTCTAGTTTTGCCATAGCTAACATTACTCTATCTGTTAGTAATTCGAACCCTGTGTGAGTCTTCAGCTTCAAGTGAAAAATGGTTGCGCACGGGTATTAGGATTTCGGGTTTCCGAGCTTTTGGACGGAGAGTAACCCCTAACTGTCCAGCCACATTACTCAACTTTCCACAGATGCTGCCAGACCTGCTGAGTGAATCCAGCATTTCTTGTTTTTGTTTCAGATTTCCAGCATCCGCAGTATTTTGCTTTTAATTTGTTACTCAACTTTTCAACTGATAGGATGTTAACCTGTACCGAGTTACTTAACTCTGTATGTAACTCCTTTATTGCAAATGGAACTCCTTTATTCAAAAAGACAGGGAGACAGAAAGCAGGAAGCTCCAGGCTAGTTAGCTTAATATCTGTCTTGCAGAAAATGTGAGACGTTATTATTAAAGACGTAATAGCAGACACTTAGAAAAATCAGATAATCAGACAGAGTCAACATGGTTTTCTGAAAAGGAAATCATGTTTAACAAAAGTTATTCGATTTCTTTGAAGAAGTAGCATGTGCTGTGGAGAAAGGGAAACAGGTGGATGTACTGTACTTAGAGTTCCAGAATGCATTTGATAAGGTGTCACATCAAACGTTATTGCTCATGGTATAGGGGGTAACATATTGGCATGGATAGAAGATTTGCTAGCTCACAGGAAACAGAAGGTAGGCATAAATGGGTCATTTTCTGGTTGGCAAGGTGTAATGAGTGGTGTGACACAGGAATCAATGCTGTGGCCTCAACATTTTACACTTCATAGAAATGACTTGGATGAATGGACCAAAGGTATAGTTGTTAAATTTGCTGATGACACAAAGTTAGGCAGTAAAGTAAGTTGTGAAGAGGACATCAGGAGGTTAAAAATGGAATATAGATAGGTGAAGTCAGTGGGCAAAGATCTGGCAAATGGAGTACAATGTGGAAAAATGTGAACTTATCCATTTTGGCAGGAAGAATAAAAAAGAATCATATTATCTAAATGGTGAGAGATTGCAGAGCTCTGAGATGCAGAGGGATCTGGGTGTTCGACTGCATGAATCGCAAGAGGTTAGTATGCAGGTACAGCACGTAATTAGGAAAGCTAATAGAATGTTATCGATTATCATGAGGGGAATTGAATACAAATGTAGGGAGATTATGCTTTAGCTGTCCAGGGCATTGGTGAGACCACATCTGGAGTACTGTGTACAGTACTGGTCTCCTTATTTAAGGAATGATGTAACTGCATTGTAAGCAGTTCAGAAAAGGTTGACGAGACTAATACTTGGATTGGGTGGATTGTCTTTGGAGGAAGGATTGGACAGGCTAGGATTGTGTCCGCTGCAGTTTAGAAGAGTAAGAGGCGACTTGACTGGAACATATACGATCATGAGGGGTCTTGACAGGGTGCATGTGGAAAAGGATGTTACCCATTGTGAGGGAATCTAGAGCCAGTGGTCACTATTTAAAAATAAGGGGTCGCCCATTTAAAACAGGAAAGAGGAGAATTTCTTTCTGTCAGAGGGTTGTGAGATTTTGGAACTCTCTTCCTCAAAAGGCAGTAGAAGCAGAGTCTTTAAATATTTTAAAGCAGAGGTAGATAGATTCTTGATAAACAAGGGGGTAACAGGTTATCGGAGGTAGGTGAGAAGTTAAAGTTGAGGTTAAAATCAGATTAGTGATGATCTTATTAAATGGCAAGGCAGGCTTGAGGGCCCGAGAGGCCTACTCCTGCTCTTAATTCGTATGTTCACGTGTTCGTTTGCGCTGGCTTCGGATGGTACTGGCTTCGAATGTGGATATTTTAGTGCTCTAGCAGTGGAAAACACAATAAAACTGCTTTGAAATTTGTAATTGTTTTCTCAGGATCAGTTGTTTTTGCCACTTCTCTGGCCAAATGAGGGGTACCAGAGGACTGGTGGACAGCGAATGTGGTACCATATTCAAGAAGGGTAGCAGGGATATACCAGGTAATTACTGGCCAGTGAGTCTAACATCAGTGGTTGGGAAACTATTGGAAAAAAATCTGAAGGACAGGATTCATCTCCACTTGGAGAGGCAGAGATTAATCAGGGATAGTCAGCATGGCTTTGTCAGGGGGAGATCGTGTCTAAAAAACTTGATTATATTTTCGAGGAGGTGACTAGATGTGTCAATGAGGGTAAAGCAGTTCATGTAGTCTACATGAACCTCAGTAAGGCTTTTGATAACGTCCCACATGGGAGATTGGTTAAGAAGGTAAGAGACCATGGGATCCAGGGTAATTTGGCAAATTGGATCCAAAATTGGCTTAGTGGCTAGAGGCAGAGGGTGATGGTTGAGGGCTGTTTTTGCGAGTGGAAGCCTGTGATCAGTGGTGTACCACCGGGATCGGTGCTGGGACCCTTGCTGTTTGTAGTATGCATCAATGATTTAGACTTAAATATAGGAGGCATGATCAGTAAGTTCGCAGATGACACGAAAATTGACGGTGTTGAAAATAGTGAGGAGGGAAGCCTTAGATAACAGGACGATATAGATGGGCTATTAAGATGGGCAAACAGTGGCACATGGAATTTAATCCTGAGAAATGTGAGATGATGTATTTTGGGAGCAATAACAGAGCAAGGGAATATACAATGGAAGGGAGGACCCCTGGAAGTACAGAGGGTCAGAAGGACCATGGTGTACTTGTCTATAGATTACTGAAAGCAGCAGTACAAGGAGATAAGGTGGTTAGGAAGGCATATGGGACACGTGCCTTGATTGGCCAAGTTATAGAATGTAAGAGCAGGGAGGCTATGATGGAGCTGTATAAATCGCCAGTTAGGCCACAGCTGGAGTACTGTGTACAGTTCTGGTCACCACACTATAGGAAGGATGTGATTGCACTGGGGAGGCTGCAGTGGAGATTCAGCAGGATGTTGCCTGGGCTGGAGAATTTCAGCTATGAAGAGAGACTGGATAGGCTAGAGTTGTTTTCCTTAGAGCAGAGATGGCTGACTGGGGACCTGACTGAGGTGCACAAAATTATAAGGGCTGAGATAGGAAGAAACTTTTTCCCTTAACAGAAGTGTCAATAACCAGATGGGCAAAGACTTAAGTTAAGGGGCAGGAGGTTTAGAGAAAATTTGAGGAAAAATGATTTTCACCCAGAGGGTGGTTGGAATCTGGAACACACTGCCTGAAGGGGTGAAAGAGTTAGGAAGCCTCACAACAACATTTAAGATGTATTTAGATGAGCACTTAAAATGCCATACCGTACAAGATTACGGGCCAAGTGCTGGAAAATGGGATTAGAATAGATAGGCCTGATGGCGGGCGTGGACACGGTGGTCCAATGGGACTGTTTCTGTGATGTGTAACCCTGTGACTCCAATTTCTCGTTTGTTGTTGGGTTATGGTCACTGGAGCTTCCAGATGTCTGTCGAAGCCAGATGAGGATGGGTCCCAGTCTCCCCATTTGTCCTAGTGTTTATTTGATCACAACAAGGTTTATTCATTTTTAACAGTGGACGTGCTTACCACCTCAGTGAGTGTTTGTTGTGATCGTGAAAGAACCAATCAGACAGGTTTTCTTGAGTTTCAACTAGAAGTAAGTTTATTACATTTCAAAATTTTAATCGAACCTAAATAAAATAATTAAAATATACTGCATTCACGCAGACACTGACACGAGAACCACACACAAATACATTAGAATGAGAAATAAATTGTAGTTGGATATGAATCCGGAATAATTCTTTAAAAAACAAGGTCTGTGAGGTTGGATGATTCTGTGGTCTGTACGTTTGCCACCCTTAGTTATAAGTTTCATGTCATCTGCAAGACATGAAATTATGTTTTTCTTTACATAAAGGTCTATGTCATTCATATATCTATTTGTATGTCAGGAACAGCGCTAGTTCCAATACGGACCCCTGAGACACAATACTGTATACTCCCCCTCCCCCAGTCTGAACAATGTCTGTTCACCACTTCTCTCTGCTTTCTGTCCATGAGTCAGTGTCATATCCACATTATCACTGTCACATTAATCCATGTGTTCCACTTTTCATAACAAGTGTATGAAATGTCATTTGATCACAGGCCTTTTGAAAGTCCATATACATAAGACAAAACATATTATCCTCATCAACACTGACAGTTATGTCATCAACTAACTTGATCAAGATTATCAGACATGATTTTCCATTAACCTATCAGTGCTGAATGTCAAAGAACAAACAAACAACAGTACAGCACAGGAACAGGCCATTCGGCCCTCCAAGCCTGCTCCGATCACGATGCCTGCCTAAACTAAAATCTTCTGCACTTCCGGGGTCCGGATCCCTCCATACCCATCTTATTCACGTATTTGTCTAGATGCCTCTTAAACGTCTCTATGGTACCTGCTTCCACCACCTCCCCCGGCAACAGGTTCCAGGCACTCACCACCCTCTGCGTAAAGAACTTGCCTCGCACATCCCCTCTGAACTTTGCCCTTCTCACCTTAAACTTATGTCCCCGAGTAACTGAATCTTCCACGCTGGGAAAAAGCTTGTAACTATCCACTCTGTCCATGCCGCTCATAACTTTGTAAACCTCTATCATGTCGCCCTCCACCTCCGTCGTTCCAGTGAAAACATTCCGAGTTTTTCCAACCTCTCCTCATAGCTAATACCCTCCAGACCAGGCAACATCCTGGTAAACCTCTTCTGTACCCTCTCCAAAGCCTCCACGTGCTTCTAGTAGTGTGGTGACCAGAATTGCACGCAAGTGTGGCCTAACTAAATTTCTGCACAGCTGCAGCATGACTTGCCTATTTTTATACTCTATGCCCCGACCGATGAAGGCAAGCATGCTGTATGCCTTCTTGACTACCTTATCCACCTGCGTTGCCACTTTCAGTGACCTGTGGACCTGTACGCCCAGATCTCTCTGCCTGGCAATACTCCTAAGGGTTCTGCCATTTACTGTATACCTCCCACCTGCATTAGACCTTCCAAAATGCATTACCTCACATTTTGAGGATTAAACTCCATCTGCCATTTCGCCACCCAAGTCTCCAACCGATCTATATCCTGCTGTATCCTCTGACAATCCTCATCACTGTCCGCAACTCCGCCAACCTTTGTGTCGAACTTATCAGACCAGCTACATTTTCCTCCACATCATTTATATATAATACAAAGAGCAAAGGTCCCAGCACTGATCCCTGTGGAACACCACTAGTCACATCCCTCCATTCAGAAAAGCACCCTTCCACTGCTACCCTCTGTCTTCTATGACTGAGCCAGATCTGTATCCATCTTGCCAGCGCCCCTCTGATCCCATGTGACTTCACATTTTGTATCAGTCTGCCATCTTGTCAAAGGCTTTATTTAAGTCCACATAGATAGCATCCAATGCCCTTCCTTCATTAAATATCTTCGTCACTTCCTCAAAAAACTGAATCAAATTAGAGAGATACGACCTCCCCTTCACAAAACCATGCTGCCTCTCGCTAATAAGTCCATTTGTTTCCAAATGGGAGTAAATCCTGTCCCGAAGAACCCTCTCTAATAATTTCCCAACCACTGACAAAGGAACAACATTGGCTATTCCCCAGTTCTCTGGGACCTCACCTGCCGCCAATGAGGATGCAAAGATTACTGTCAAGGCCCCAGCCTTGCCTCCCTCAGTATTCTGGGCTAGATCCCATCAGGCCCTCGGGACTTATTTTTTTTTTTAGTTTTTTTTTTTTAGTTTTTAGTTTTTAGAGATACAGCACTGAAACAGGCCCTTCGGCCCACCGAGTCTGTGCCGACCATCAACCACCCATTTTATACTAATCCTACACTAATTCCACATTACTACCACATCCCCTGTCCCTACATTTCCCTACCACCTACCTACACTAGGGGCAATTTATAAAGGCCAATTAACCTATCAACCAGCAAGTCTTTGGCATGTGGGAGGAAACCGGAGCACCCGGAGGAAACCCACGCAGGCACAGGGAGAACTTGCAAACTCCACACAGGCAGTCCCCAGAATTGAACCCGGGTCGCTGGAGCAGTGAGGCTGCAGTGCTAACCACTGCGCCACTGTGCCGCCCCTTAATCTTATCTACCTTAATACTTTGCAAGACACCCAACGCCTCCTCCTTTTTTATAATGAGATGACTGAGACAATCTGCACTCCCTTCCCTGGACTCATCATCCAGCAAGTCCTTCTCCTTGGTGAATACTGATGCAAAGTACTGATTTCGTACCTCGCCCATTTCCTCAGGCTCCATACATAGAATTCCCTTCTCTGTCCTTGAGTGGGCCAACCCTTTCCCTGGTTACCCTCTTGCTCATTATATATGTATAAAAAGCCTTGGGATTTTCCTTAATCCTGTTTGCCAATGACTTCATATAAACCCGTTTCGCCCTCCTGAATCCTTGATTAAGTTCTTTCCTACTGTCTTTATATTCCTCAAACGATTCGTCTGTTCCTAGCCTTCCAGCCCTTACAAATGCTTCCGTTTTCTTTTTGACTGGGCTCACAATATCCCGCGTTATCCAAGGTTCCAGACACTTGCCAAACTTATCTTTCTTCCTCACAGGGACATCCTGGTCCTGGATTCAAATCAACTGACGTTTGAAAGACTCCCATATGTCAGATGCTGACTTACCCTCAAACAGCCGCCCCCAATCTAAATTCTTCAGTTCCTGCCTAATATTGTTATAATTAGCCATCCCCCAATTTAGCACATTCACCCGAGGACTACTCTTATCCTGATCCACAAGTACCTTAAAACTTATGGAATTATGGTCACTGTTCCCAAAATGCTCCACTACTGAAACTTCGACCACCTGGCCGGACTCTTTCCCCAATACCAAGTCCAGTCCGGCCCCATCCCTAGTTGGACTATCGACATATTGTTTCAAGAAGCCCACCTGGCTGTTCCTCACAAATTCTGCCCCATCCAAGCCCCTAGCACTAAGTGAGTCCCAGTCAATATAGGGGAAGTTAAAATCACCCACCACTGCAACCCTGTTACCTTTACATCTTTGCAAAATCAGTCTACATATCTGCTCCTCTACCTCCCGCTGGCTGTTGGGAGGCCTGTAGTAAACCCCCAACATCGTGACTGCACCCTTTTTATTCCTGAGCTCCACCCATATTGCCTCGCTGCATGCCCCCTCCGAGGTGTCCTCCCGCAGTACAGCTGTGATGTTCTCCTTAACCAGTAATGCAACTCACCCACCCCTTTTACACCCCGTCTATCCCGCCTGAAGCTTCTAAAGCCTGGAACATTTAGCTGCCAATCCTGCCCTTCCCTCAACCAATTCTCTGTAATAGCAACAACATCAGATTTCCAAGTACTAATCCAAGCTCTAAGTTCATCTGCCTTACCTGTTATACTTCTTGCATTGAAACAAATGTACTTCAGACCGCCAGTCCCGCTGTGCTCCGTAACATCTCCCTGCCTGCTCTTCCTCTTCGTCTTACTGGCCTTATTTACTTGTACCCCCTCATTTATTTCACTTTATATCCTTCTGCTCTGCTTCCCACCCCCTGCCACACTAGTTTAAACCCTCCCGAGTGACGCTAGCAAACCTCACAGCCAGGATATGTGTGCCCCTCCAGTTTAGATGCAACCCGTCCTTCTTGTGGAGGTCCCATCTGTCCCTGAAGAGATCCCAATCGTCTCGATATCAGAAACCCTCCCTTCTACACCAGCTGTTCAGCCACGTGTTTAACTGCACCATATTCCTATTTCTAGCCTCACTGGCACGTGTTATTTATTATACCCTGTTTTCCCAAGCAAGATATCTATTTGTACTGGGTTATGGCCTCTAGAAATTTCCAACCACCAACATTACACTGACTGGTCGGTAGTTACAGGGTTTATCGAATCTCTCCTTTTGGAAACAGGGTGTGACATTTATAGCCTTCCAGTCCTCTGACAACTCTTTCATATCTAAGGAGGATTGTAAAATTCTGGCCAGTGCCCCTGCTATGTCCACCATTCTTTCCCTCAGCAAACCTCATGTATCCTATCTAAACCGGGTAAATCTTTTACTTTATTCTGGTACAAAAAGTGTTGGATTGAAAGGGGTTGACTGAACCTGTTTGTTCAGTGACTGTAATTAATGTCAGTCACTATGGACACTAATTGCATCACTGGAGGTTTTCCCTCTTCGATTAATAATGGTCTCCATTCAAAGTGCTATCCCACAGTGTCAGTTGCAGCATCAACCCTGACACGAAGAGGGAACCGTGGCTGCAGTGAGATGGAGAGGATAGATCAGAATCTGATAACAATGAATTGGAATGTTAAAACAATGGGTCAGAATCTGAGAACAATAGATTGGAATGTTACAACAATGGGTCAGAATCTGAGAACAATAGATTGGAATGTTGCAACAATGGGTCAGAATCTGAGAACAATAGATTGGAATGTTACAACAATGGGTCAGAATCTGAGAACAATAGATTGGAATGTTACAACAATGGGTCAGAATCTGAGAACAATAGATTGGAATGTTGCAACAATGGGTCAGAATCTGAGAACAATAGATTGGAATGTTACAACAATGGGTCAGAATCTGAGAACAATAGATTGGAATGTTACAACAATGGGCAGCAGGAGTATCTCCTATTGGCTTGGCGAAATTACCGCAGATTATTTTTGGATAACATTAAAATGGCGGATCTATTTTGCACCGAAGATGATTGAAACGATTTACGAACCCATCCTCGCTATTATTGGTGTACCTGGTAAGTCTCTGTATCCAACTATTGGATCTATAAAGACTGCCCGGTGTCCAATCCTCAGGCTTGTGGGGTATCAGTGGACCCTCATTCAGTGTCTACCCCTGTCCACCTCAAAGACTGCCCTGTGTCCAATCATCAGCAGAGAGAAGCAGGATGAAAGGTCCTGTGGCTTTGTCTGGATATCGGGATTCGTGATGGTGTAGGTGGCTCTGCGGGGTCCCCTTGACAACGGGGAGAGATACAGGAACTGGAGGAACTCTCACTACATTAATGTGCAGTTGGTGTGTAAGCATGCCCAGTACATCATGTTGGTGAATGTCCACTATCCTGGCACCAGCCAGGATACCTTCATTCTGAAGCAGTCAGCTGGTCCCAATATTTCAGAGCTCCATGGAAAACCGGAATGCGGTTCCTCAGAGACAATGGACCCCCCACCCCCACCCCAGACATGGCTATACCTCCTACACCCCCAAACCCACTTTCCACTGCCAGTCAAACAAACACTCCAGCAGGAACACAGTGGAACAGACCATCGGTGTGATGAAGCAATGCTTACAATGTCTGAACCGCTCTGGGGGAGCCCTCCAGTACACACTGGAGCAGGTGTCCAAGTTCATGGTGTTCTGCTGCACCCTTCATATCATCACCATCATGAGGACACAGTCATTGGCACCAGGAATCCGGAGGCACCCTCAGGAGGAAGCGGAGGAGGCAGGGAGGATATTTCCTGGTTGCCTTCGACCCGGACAGGCTGTCGGAGAGTCCCTGCCAAGATTCCAGATACCACAGGACAACTTCCCTGTCCCACCATGGATCCCCCCCATTCTCCACCATTACACCCATCTGAACGCCCCGTGACAGCGTCCCCTTGGTCACCATCCTGCAATAAAAGCCACCAACAAAAACCTTTTCATTAACATCTCTATCCATCACCAATTAAACAAACAAAACTGAACTATTCACACTTGTGTATTCCCTTGGTGCCTGTCTTGTGAGTTCCCTCGACCTGCCTTGTGCTCCGACACAATGTTTCTCCAGTGACTGCAGCATGGCTGGTGAAAGGCTGCTGACTTTCACTGGGGGGTGACTGCAGATTGCCTTGGAGGACGTCGTCGAGCGGCTCTGGGCACTGAGGGCTCGGATTCAGACTGCACTACCTCGATATGGGCAGCAGCAGCCTGGGCTGGCTGATGAGTAACAGCAAGGACATTGGTGGAGTGACAGTGAAGGGAGAACAAATACTGTCATCCAGAGAGAGGACAGCAGGTTCATGCTCCACGGAGCCACTGTAAATCCCACTTGATGACACCTCAGCAATCCATGTAATCTACCGGATCACTGAGACGCTGGGTGTCTGCCGTCTGTGCTGCTGTGGAAGCTGAGACAATGGGGCTCATTCTGGGGTAGGTGGGACCTCTACAAACAGGATGGTCGTCACCTGAACCAGGGGGGTACCAATATTCTGGGGGGGAGATTTGCTAGTGCTCTTCGGGGGGGTTTAAACTAATTCAGCAGGGGAATGGGAACCTAAATTGTAGTTCCAGTGTACAGGATGTTGAGAGTAGTGAGGTCAGGGATAAGGTTACAAGGACGCAAGAGGGCACTGGCAAGCAAGAACTTGGTTTAAAGTGTGTCTACTTCAACGCCAGGAGCATCCGGAATAAGGTGGGTGAGCTTGCAGAATGGGTTGGTACCTGGGATTTCGATGTTGTGGCCATTTCGGAGACATGGGTAGAGCAGGGGCAGGAATGGATGTTGCAGGTTCCGGGATTTAGATGTTTCAGTTAAAACAGAGAAGATTGTAAAAGAGGAGGGGGTGTGGCATTGTTAATCAAGGAGAGTATTACAGCGGCAGAAAGGACGTTTGAGGACTCGTCTACTGAGGTAGTATGGGCCGAGGTTAGAAACAGGAGAGGAGAGGTCACCGGTCTTCTATAGACCTCCGAATAGTTCCAGAGATGTAGAGGAAAGGATAGCGAAGATGATTCTTGACAGGAGCGAGAGTAACAGGGTAGTAGTTATGGGGGACTTTAACTTTCCAAATATTGACTGGAAATACTATAGTTCGAGTACTTTAGATGGGTCTGTTTTTGTCCAGTGTGTGCAGGAGGGTTTTCTGACACAGCATGTAGACAGGCCAACCAGGGGCGATGCCACATTGGATTTGGTACTGGGTAATGAACCCGGCCAGGTGTTAGATTTAGATGTAGGTGAGCACTTTGGTGATAGTGATCACAATTCGGTTAGGTTTACCTTAGCGATGGGCAGGGACAGGTATATACCGCAGGGCAAGAATTATAGCGGGGGGAAAGGAAATTATGATGCGATTAGGCAAGATTTAGGATGCGTAGGATGGGGAAGGAAACTGCAGGGGATAGGCACAATCGAAATGTGGAGCTTATTCAAGGAGCAGCTACTGCGTGTCCTTGATAAGTATGTACCTGTGAGGCAGGGAGGAAGTTGTCGAGCGAGGGAGCCGTGGTTTACGAAAGAAGTTGAAGACGCTTGTCAAAAGGAAGAAGAAGGCTTATGTTAGGATGAGACGTGAAGGCTCAGTTAGGGCGCTTGAGAGTTACAAGCCAGCCAGGAAGGATCTAAAGGGAGAGCTAAGAAGAGCAAGGAGAGGACACGAGAAGTCATTGGGGGATAGGATCAAGGAAAACCCTAAGGCTTTCTATAGGTATATCAGGAATAAAAGAATGACTAGAGTTAGATTAGGGCCACTCAAGGATAGTAGTGGGAAGTTGTGTGTGGAATGAGAGGAGATAGGGGAAGCGTTAAATGAATATCTTTCGTCAGTATTTACAGTAGAGAAAGAAAATGTTGTCGAGTAGAATACTGAGATTCAGACTACTAGGTTGGATGGGATTGAGGTTCACAAGGAGGAGGTGTTAGCAATTTTGGAAAGTGTGAAAATAGATAAGTCCCCTGGGCCAGATGGGATTTATCCTAGGATTCTCTGGGAAGCCAGGGAGGAGATTGCAGAGCCTTTGTCCTTGATCTTTATGTCGTCATTGTCGACAGGATTAGTGCCGGAAGACTGGAGGATAGCAAATGTTGTCCCCTTGTTCAAGAAGGGGAGTAGAGACAGCCCTGGTAATTATTGACCTGTGAGCCTTACTTCGGTTGTGGGTAAAATGTTGGAAAAGGTTATAAGAGACAGGATTTATAATCATCTTGAAAAGAATAAGTTCATTAGCAATAGTCAGCACGGTTTTGTGAAGGGTAGGTCGTGCCTCACAAACCTTATTGAGTTTTTCGAGAAGGTGACCAAACTGGTGGATGAGGGTAAAGCAGTGGATGTGGTGTATATGGATTTCAGTAAGGCGTTTGATAAGGTTCCCCACGGTAGGCTATTGCAGAAAATACGGAAGTATGGGGTTGAAGGTGATTTAGAGCTTTGGATCAGAAATTGGCTAGCTGAAAGAAGACAGAGGGTGGTGGTTGATGGCAAATGTTCATCCTGGAGTTTAGTTACTAGTGGTGTTCCGCAAGGATCTGTTTTGGGGCCACTGCTGTTTGTCATTTTTATAAATGACCTGGAAGAGGGTGTAGTAGGGTGGGTTAGTAAATTTGTGGATGACACGAAGGTCGGTGGAGTTGTGGATAGTGCCGAAGGATGTTGTAGGGTACAGAGGGACATAGATAGGCTGCAGAGCTGGGCTGAGAGATGGCAAATGGAGTTTAATGCGGAAAAGTGCGAGGTGATTCACTTTGGAAGGAGTAACAGGAATGCAGAGTACTGGGCTAATGGGAAGATTCTTGGTAGTGTAGATGAACAGGGAGATCTTGGTGTCCAGGAATATAAATCCCTGAAAGTTGCTACCCAGGTTAATAGGGCTGTTAAGAAGGCATATGGTGTGTTAGCTTTTATTAGTAGGGGGATCGAGTTTCGGAGTCACGAGGTCATGCTGCAGCTGTACAAAATTCTGGTGAGACCGCACCTGGAGTATTGCGTGCAGTTCTGGTCTCCGCATTATAGGAAGGATGTGGAAGCTTTGGAAAGGGTGCAGAGGTGATTTACTAGGATGTAGCCTGGTATGGAGGGAAGGTCTTACGAGGAAAGGCTGAGGGACTTAAGGTTGTTTTCGTTGAAGAGAAGGAGGAGGAGAGGTGACTTAATAGAGCCATACAAGATAATCAGAGGGTTAGATAGGGTCGATAGTGAAAGTCTTTTTCCTCGGATAGTGATGGCAAACACGAGGGGACATTGCTTTAAGTTGAGGGGTGAAAGATATAGGACAGATGTTAGAGGTAGTTTCTTTACTCAGAGAGTAGTAGGGGCGTGGAACGCCCTGCCTGCAACAGTAGTAGACTCGCCAACTGTAAGTGCATTTAAATGGTCATTGGATAGACATATGGATGAAAATGGAACAGTGCAGGTCAGATGGTTTCACAGGTCGGCGCAACATCGAGGGCCGAAGGGCCTGTACTGCGCTGTAATGTTCTAATCTAATCTAATGGTCACCAAACACTGTATCGCAGCTGAGTCCCCTAATGCTGTCATAGAGTTAGTGACCACTTCCACAGGGGAAGGAATAGGCTTCTAGCTCTGTGCAATGTCCTGTGCCATGTTGGAGCCGGACTCCTCCATGTTCCTTGACAGTGATAACAGACTGTGGGACAGGCCTGTCAATGGACAAAGTATCTCAGTGTACATGTCGATCAGCATTCTCCTGCATGCTGTTCCAGCAATGTTTATATCTGAGTCCTGTGTATAATAACTCGTTTGTGACCTTGCCCTCCGGTGAGCTGGCACATGAACTATCCTTTCCCCGTGGCCTGGCTGCAGCTCACTCGTGCTCGGTGACTCACCACGTGCAGATTCTGACTCTATACCAGCCTCTACAGCACACACAGTGTAAGTATTTGAGCTGTTGGCTGTGAGTATCAGAGCAAGTGATGGGGCTTCACCATCAGTGCTGTGCTGCTGCTCTTTCTCTGTCTCCTGGAGCTGCTGTGACTGGGAAGCTGGCAGTTTTCAGTTATCGTTGGAAAGTACAAAATCAGAAGGGGAGGGTTGGGTTGAGGGATTGGGGGTGGGATGGAAAGCAGGAGGTCCATGGTCCCACCATCTGCAGCTTGTACATCATCCCAGACAGCAGGATGAGGGGGAGGTGGGAGTTAAGAAGGGACATCAGGCAGGTGCATAACATCATCCTGAATGCTCTTGGTCATGTCGGATGCTACGGGCTCTGTCACAGCCGGTCCCATGATGTGGAGAACCATCTCCTCCCTTTGGCTCAGGGGATGAAGGGCTGCCTGGCCCCCGCCGGTTCACTTCTTCGCCTGTGATTATGGGCCACCTTGTCCTGTAAGAGATGGGATGGAATATCAGTAATTGTGTTTCACTGTATTTGGGTGATGTGCCTGCCATAGCTGAATAGCTGGAGGTATGTGGAGGCAGTGAGAGGTGGGTATGAGGCTGGTATCAGTGGAAGGTGTGTGAGGGTGAGGTGGAGTATGTGAATGTTCGGTGTGAGTCCTGAGTGTTAGGTGCTCCTGATGGGTGAGTGATGGGGGTGTGGTGCATTGAGCAGTGTGAGATGTTGGTGATGTTGGGGGTAGGAGATGCCATTTGGAGATGAAGTCACTGACATCGAACACCCGTGTGAGCTCATTAAACTTCTTCTGGCACTGCTGCCACGTCCTTGGGCCCACACCTCTTGCATTGACATCCCTGGCCACCTTCTCCCAGTCCCTTCAGAGAGCGTTACTTGTGGGCCTCGGCCGCACGCCATGGAAACATGGCCTCTTTCCTCCTGTCACCCTCCATGACTAAGGCCTCCAGCACCACATCCGTGAACTGCAAAGCCCTCTATAGTTTTTTAGTTTTAGTGTTAGAGATACAGCACTGAAACAGGCCTTCGGCCCACCGTGTCTGTGCCGATCATCAACCAGCCATTTATACTAATCCTGCACTAATTCCATATTCCTACCACATATTCCTACCTGTCCCTATATTTCCCTACCACCTACCTATACTAGGGGCAATTTATAATGGGAAATTAACCTATCAACCTGCAAGTCTTTGGCATGTGAGAGGAAACCGCAGCACCCGAAGGAAACCCACGCAGACACAGGGAGAACTTGCAAACTCCACACAGGCAGTACCCAGAATTGAACCCGGGTCGCTGGAGCTGTTAGGCTGCAGTGCTAACCACTGCACCACTGTGCCGCCCTAATGTTCCATTTACCTTGTTTCCAATTGCAGAATTCACAGTCAGCACACGCAGACTCCTGTGATTCAGTGCAGCTTCCCTTTAAGAGGGACAGACTGCCTTTAAAAGCTGAATGCTGACTGAAACACGAGCCAGCCTCACACACAGTTCTGTCCCAGTTAACAGTGCAGACACACAGCAGTGCGGGTCACCCTGGGCAGCAAGTAGAATTCATGGAAATGAGGAGACAGCAGAAGCTTTGTGTGTCACCTGCCTCAACAAGAACGGGCACGGGCAGATCATGAATCACAAACCCGACGCACAGAAGGAGGATATTCGGCCCATTGTGTTAGTGCAGTCTCTTTGAAAGGGATATCTAATTAGTTCCTCTCCCCTCCTCTTGCCCCACATTCCAGCTTTTTAAATTCCAATTCATGTATTTGCTGAATTCTCTTTTGAAAGATATTATTGAATCTGCTTCCACCATGTTTTCAGGCAGTGAATTCCAGATCCCAACAACTTGCTGTGTAAGAAAATTCTCCTCATTTCACCTCTGGTTCTTTGTCAATTACCTTCAATCTGTGTCTTCTTAATACTGAACTTTCTGACACTGGAAACAGTTTCACATTAATTACTCTATCAAAACCCTTCATGATTTTGAATTCTATATTAAATCTCCCCTTACCCTTCACTGCTCTAAAGAGAACAATCCCAGCTTTTCCAATCTCTCCACGTAACTGAATTCCCAGGTCCCTGGTACCATTCTAGTAAATCATCTCTGTATCTTCACTAAGTCCTTGACATCCTTACCAAAGTGTGGTGATCAGAATTGGACACAATTCTCCAGCTGGGACCGAACCAAGAATGTATAAAAATCAGCATTTCCTCCTGAGTTTTATTACTCTGTGCCTCTCTCTAACACCAAGGAAACTACATGTTACCTTCAAAGATCTGTGTGTGTACACCTCCAGTTCTCTCTAATCCTGCACCCACTTTATAATGGTACCATTGAGTTTATATTGTTTCTCCTCATATTTCCTACCCAAATGTCTCACTTCACACTTCACTGTGTTAAATTACATCTGCCATGTTCCTGTACATTTCACCAGTCAGTCTCTGTCCTGCTGAAGTCTGTTACTATCATTCACACTCTTTATTAACATTTCTGAGTTTCCTGTCATCTGGAAACTTTGACATTATCCCGTCTGTACACAAGCCCATTACATTAACATACAGCAACAGTGATCCCAACAGTGACCCTGGGGAACCCCACTGTGTACTTCCCTCCAGACAGAACAACAACCATTCTCCAATACTCTCCGTTTTCTGTCACGGAGCTAAGTTCCTGCTTGCTGGCATTGAAAATAAAAAAAGCACTTCCATTTATGTAACGCCTTTATGACCACTGCATGTCCCAAAGCGATTTACAACCAACGCGTACCTTTTAATGTTTAGTCAGTCTTGTAATGTAGGAAAAACACAGCCAATTTCCGCACAGCAAGATCCCACAAGTAGCAGTGTGATCATGATCAGATCTGTTTTTGTGATGTTGATTTGAGGGGTAAATGTTGGCCAGGACACTGGGAATAATTCCGCTGACCTTCTAAATAATTCCATGGGATCTTTCCATCCCATGAGTGGGCAGACGGGGCCTGGCTTTACCTTTTCTTTGATAAGGCGGCACCTGTGACAGTGCAGCACTCCCTCAGTACTGCACTGCAGTGTCAGCCTTGATTCTTGTGATCAAGTCCTGCAGTGACATTTGATCCTTGAAGCTTGTGACTGATTGGGGAGAGAGCGACAAACTGAGCCACTGCTAACATTGGTCCTTTAATCCCATGTGTTTCTAATTTGGTAACATGGTTGTGATGTAGTACTTTATCAAACGCCCGTTTAAAGGATAGGAATATTGGGAAAGTACAGGCAGGAACAATCATAGGAATTATAGAATAGCATTGCACTGAAGGAGGCCATTTGGTCCATCAAGTCTGTGCTGTCACTTTTGAAGAGCTTCCAGTTAGTCCCTCACCCGGGCTCTTTCCCAGATTCTTCCATTTTTCTGCCTTAAGATATCTATCCGATTCCCTTTTGGAATCTACTATTGAATCTGCATCCTTCAGCCTACCAGACCACACATTGCAAATCCGAAACACCCATTGCATAAAAAAAATCCCCGTGTCACCTCTGCTTCTTGTTTCCAATCACCGTAAATCTGTGTCCTCTGGTTAATGGCCCCTCACACATTGGAAACAATTTCATTTTATTTAATTTATATAAACTCCACATAATCTTAAACATTTCGATCAGATCTCCTTTTAAATTTCCCTGCTCTAAGGTGAACAATCCCAGCTACATAACTGTAATCCCTCATCCCTGGAAATGTTCCAGTGAAATCCCCTCTCCAAAGGTTTAATGTCCTTCCTAAAGTGGGTTTTCCATTATTGGACACAATAGTCCAGGTGCAGATGAACTAGTCTTTTCTTTGGGATTAATATATCATCCTGACTATTCTACTCTGTGTCTCTATTAATAAAGCCTAAGCAAGATCCCACAAGTAGCAGTGTGATCATGATCAGATCTGTTTTTGTGATGTTAATTTGAGGGGTAAATGTTCACCAGGACACTGGGAATAATTCCCCTGACCTTCTAAATAATTCCATGGGATCATTACATCCACCTGAGAGGGCAGACGGGGCCTGGCTTTACTTTTTCTTTGATAAGGCGGCACCTCTGACAGTGCAACACTCCCTCAGTACAGGACTGCAGTGTCAGCCTTGATTCTTGTCATCAAGTCCTGGAGTGACACTTGATCCTAGAAGCTTGTGATTGAAAGGGGAGAGAGTTACAAACTGAGCCACGGCTGACATTGACCCTTTCATCCCATGTGTTTCTAATTCGGTAACACTGCTGTTATGTGGTACCTTCTCAAACACCTGTTGAAAGGATAGGAATATTGGGAAAGTACAGACAGGAACAATCATAGAATCATAGAATTGCACAGCCCTGAATGATGTTATTCTGCCCATCAATTCAGTGCTGGCCCTTTCAAAGAGCAATCCAGTTACTCCCACTCCCTGACTCTTTCACTATATCCTAACATTTCTTCTGCTTCAGATATTTATCCAATTCCCATTTGGGATATACTATTGAATCTGTATCCATCAGTCTATCAGACAGTGCATCCCAAATCCAAACCACTCAGACACAAAAATGCTCATGTCTGCTTCTTTTACCAATCGCCTTAAATCTGTGTCTCTGGTTAGTGACCCCTTGGACATTGGAAACAGTTTCTCTTTATATAATTTATCTAAACCCTTCCTAATGTTAAACACCTCAATGAAATCTCCTCTGTGAGTTCACTGCTCTAAGCAGAACAATCCCAAATACATAACTGTAATCCCTCATGCCTGGACAAGTTCTCGTAAAACAGTTCTGTCACCTCTCCAAAGGCTTCATGTCCTTCCTAAAGTGTGGTTCCCAGTATTCGACACAAGACTTCATGTGCAGCTGAACTAGTATTTTATATATGTTTCACATGATGTCCTTGCTTTTGTTCATTTTGCCTCTTTTTAGAAAACCTAGGATCCCATATATTTATTAACTGTTTCGCTACCCTTTCATGCCAGCTTCAAAGATTTGTGTACAAACACCCCAGGTGTCTCTGTTATTTCACCACCTTTATAGTTGTACCATTTAACTTGTTGTGTCTCTCCTCATTCATCCTTTCAAAATGTATTACCTCACACATCTGCAATGCCAATTAAATATTTAGAAGATTGAAGCCATTGTTTTCTGTCTCTGCTCCAAACATTTCCTAGCTACACATTCCATCCCTCTCCTTTGTAAATGCTTGAGACGAAGTCAAACTGTTCAGAAACGTGGGTACATAGTTAACCTTGAGATGCCTGGCGATGGGCTTCCGACCAAATATTCACACCATCAGTAAAACGGCTTATTTCCACCCAATAGTGAGGAAGGATATTAGCTCTGATGATGTGGAGTCTGTATGGGAAGAGCTGAGAAACACTAAGGGGCAAAAAACGTTAGTGGGTATTATATATAGACCCCCAAACTGTGGTGGTGATGTGGGAATGGTCTTAAACAGGAAATTAGAGATGCATGCGATAAAGCAACATCTGTAATTATGGGTGAGTTTAATCTGCATATAGATTGGTCAAATCAAATTTGTCACAATAACGTCAAAGAGGAATTCATGGAATGTATATGGGATAGTTTTCTGGACCAATACGTTGAGGAACCAACCAGAGAACAGGCCATAATAAAAGCAAAATACTGCGGATGCTGGAAATCTGAAATAAAAACAAGAAATGCTGGAATCACTCAGCAGGTCTGGCAGCATCTGTGGAAAGAGAAGCAGAGTTAACGTTTCGGGTCATGACCCTTCTTCGGAACTGACAAATATTAGAAAAGTCACAGATTATAAACAAGTGAGGTGGGGGTGGGGCAAGAGATAACAATGGAGAAGGTTCAGATTGGACCCGGCCACATAGCTGACCAAAAGGTCACGGAGCAAAGGCAAACAATATGTTTATGGTGTGTTGAAAGACAAAGCATTAGTCCAGATTAGGTGTAAATACACTGAATATTAAACAGCAGCAAGTGCAAACCTGAAAAAAAACCTGGAAAAAAACAGTGGGTCAGCTAACTGAACAAACTAAGATGAAATGAAATAAATGCAAAAAAAGATTGTAAAAAATGTAAAAAAGAATGTAAAAAAAGGATGAAAAAATAACTAAAAATGAAAGTAAAATGGGGGGCTGTCATGCTCCGAAATTATTGAACTCAATGTTCAGTCCGGCAGGCTGTAGTGTGCCTAATCGGTAGATGAGATGCTGTTCCTCGAGCTTGCGTTGATGTTCACTGGAACACTGCAGCAATCCCAGGACATAGATGTGAGCATGAGAGCAGGGGGGAGTGTCTGCAGGGCGGAGTGGCAAGCTGATTGGTTGGGTGAGTAGCAGCTGTTAGTGCATGTCAATATCTTTAAAAAAGTGAAAAGTTTATTTTTGTGGGAAAAGAACTCTGGTGATAAGGTGAGTAGATTAGATTAGATTAGATTAGAGATACAGCACTGAAACAGGCCCTTCGGCCCACCGAGTCTGTGCCGAACATCAACCACCCATTTATACTAATCCTACACTAATCCCATATTCCTACCAAACATCCCCACCTATTCCTACCAAACATCCCCACCTATTCCTATATTTCCCTACCACCTACCTATACTAGTGACAATTTATAATGGCCAATTTACCTATCAACCTGTAAGTCTTTTGGCTTGTGGGAGGAAACCGGAGCACCCGGAGAAAACCCACGCAGACACAGGGAGAACTTGCAAACTCCACACAGGCTGTACCCGGAATCGAACCCGGGTCCCTGGAGCTGTGAGGCTGCGGTGCTAACCACTGCGCCACTGTGCCGCCCAAAGTACTACTGAAATGTTTCTTTTTTTAATTCAGTGTAGTTTATTAAGAATCTTAGATTGAAGTGGGTAGAAAAAGGCCCCTCATGTAATTAGTATTTTTAAATTAAGGGTGCAACTAATTAATCTAAGGGTAGGTCATGACAGGAGAGTTCAGCCCCGTGATCTGCTCCTCCTGCCCTTTGTGGGAAATCAGGGACGCTTCCAGTGCCCCAGGTGACCATGTGTGCTGGAAGTGTATCCATCTGCTGCTGCTGGCTACCCACATTACGGAGAAGGAGCTGCGGGTGAAATCACTGTGGAGCATCCATACTGCTGAGGAAGTCGTGGATAACATGTTTAGCGAGGTGGTCACACCGCAGGTAATCGCTGCACAGGCAGAAAAGCGATGGGTGACCACCAGACGGAGTAGTAGGCACAGGCAGGTAGTGCAGGAGTCCCCTGTGGCCACCCCCCTCTCATACAGATAGACCGCTTTGGATACTGTTGGGGGGATGACCTCCCAGGGGAAAGCGGCAACAGCCAGGCCCGTGGGACCACAGAGGGCTCTGCTGCACAGCAGGGGTGGAAAACGGGCGGAAGAGCTATCATGATAGGGGATTCTATCGTAGGGGGTGCAGGTAGGCGTTTCTGTGGCCGCAAAAGAGACACCAGGATGGTATGTTGCCTCCCTGCTGCTAGGGTCAAGGATGTCTCGGAGTGGCTGCAGAAAATTCTGAAAGGGGAGGGTGAGCAGCCAGAGGTCGTGGCCCATATTGGTGCAAACGATATACACAGGAAGAGAGATAAGGTCCTGCACAGTGAATACAGGGAGTTAGGCAGAAGGTTAAAAATTAGAACCTCTAGGGATAATCTCAGGATTTGGCATAATCATCAGCCTCAATAAAACGAACATCATGGGACAGGACGTCAGAAATGCTCCATCCATCAATATTGGCGACCACGCTCTGGAAGTGGTTCAAGAGTTCACCAACCTAGGCTCAACTATCACCAGTAACCTGTCTCTAGATGCAGAAATGTGTGGCGTTTGCAAGTTCTCCCTGTGTCTGCGTGGGTTTCCTCCAGGTGCTCCGGTTTCCTCCCACATGCCAAAGACTTGCAGGTTGATAGGTTAATTGGCCATTATAAAATTGCCCCGAGTGGAGGTAGGTGGTAGGGAAATGTAGGGACAGGTGGGGATGTGGTTGGAATATGGGATCAGTGTAGGATTGGTATCAGTGGGTGGTTGATGGTCGGCACAGACTCGGTGGGCCGAAGGGCCTGTTTCAGTGCTGTATCTCTAAAATAAAATCAACAACGCATGGGAAAAGCTACCACTGCTATGTCCAGACTGGCCAAGAGAGTGTTGAAAAAGGCGCACTGACAAAGAACACAAAACTCCGAGTGTATCAAGCCTGTGTCCTCAGTACCTTGCTCAATGGCAGCAAGGCCTGGACAACATATGTCAGCCAACAGCGACGTGTCAATTCATTCCATCTTCGCTGCCTCCGGAGAATACTTGGTATCAGGTGGCAGGACCGTATTTCCAACACAGAAGTCCTCGAGGCGGCCAACACACCCAGGTTATACACACTACTGAGTCAGTGGCGCTTGAGATGGCTTGGCCATGTCAGCCGCATGGAAGTTGGCAGGATCCCCAGGGACACATTGTACAGCGAGCTCGCCACTGGTATCAGACCCACCGGCCGTCCATTTCTCCACTTTAAAGACGTCTGCAAACGCGACATGAAGTCCTTTGACATAGATCACAAGTTGCGGGAGTCAGTTGCCAGCGATCGCCAGAGCTGGCGGGCAGCAATTAAGGCAGGGCTAAAGTGTGGTGAGTCGAAGAGACTTAGCAGTTGGCAGGAAAAAAGACAGAAGTGCAAAGGGAGAGCCAACTGTGTAACAGCCCCGACAAACAAATTTTTCTGCAGCATCTGTGGAAGAGCCTGTCCCTCTAGAATATGCCTTTATCGCCACTCCAGGCGCTGCTCCACACACCACTGACCACCTCCAGGCGCGTATCCATTGTTTCTCTAGACAAGGAGGCCAAAGAAGAAGAAGAATCTCAGGATTACTCCCTGTGCCACGTGCTAGTGAGGGTAGGAATAGGAGGATTAGGCAAATGAATGTGTGGCTGAAGAGCTGGTGTAGGCGGGAGAGCTTCAGCTACTTGGATGATTGGAATCTCTTCTGGTGCAGAGATGACCTGTACAAGAGGGTCAGGTTGCGTCTAAACTGGACGGGGACCGATATCCTTGCGGGGAGGTTTGTTAGTACTACTCGGGAGGGTTTAAACTAGTCTTGCAGGGGGGTAGGACTCAAAGTAGTAGTCTCTCCGATGAGGTAGTTGAGGTAAATGTAGAGGTTAATGCAAGAAAGTCCAGTAGGCAGGCCGGGCAGGGGCCGGACAGGGAGCGTGGAAGATCTGGTAGGCTAAACTGCATGTACTTTAATGTAAGAGGCCTTACAGATAAGGCAGATGAACTCAGAGCACGGGTCAGTAGATGGGATTGTGATATTGTAGCTATTACAGAAACGTGGTTGAGGGATAGGCAAGACTGGCAGCTCAATGTTACGGGGTACCGATGCTTCAGGTGGAGTTAAGAGAGGATGGGGAGTTGCACTACTGATTAGGGAGCGCATCACGGTAGTAGTTAGAGAGGATATCCCGCGGGGAACGTCCAGTGAGGCCATTTGAGTAGAGCTTCGAAATAAACAAGTGGTGATCACTTTGATGGGATTATACTATCGGCCCCCCAATAGTCAGAGGGAATTGGAGGAGCATATATGTAGGGAAATCACAGATAGGTGTAGGAATTATAAGGTTGTAATAGTAAGTGATTTTAACATCCCTAATATTGACTGGGACTGTCTTAGTGCTAAGGGATCAGATGGGCAAGAATTTGTTAAGTGTGTCCAGGATAGTTTTCTGAAACAGTATGTGGATGGTCCTACGAGAGAAAAGGCTGCACTCGACCTCCTCTTAGGAAATGAAGATGGGCAGGTAGCTGATGTGTCAGTGGGGGAGCACTTTGGGACCAGTGGCCATAACTCTATTAGCTTCAAGATAGTTATGGAAGAGGATAGGACTGGTCCTCAGGTTGAAGTCCCAAATTGGAGGAAGGTTAATTTCGATGGCATCAGACAGGAACTCTCAAAAGTTGAATGGCAGATACGGTTTGCAGGTAAAGGGACGTCTGGCAAGTGGGAGGCTTTTAAAAGTGAGAAAGGAATAGTTATGGGCTGGCATATTCCTGTTAGATGCAAAGGCAAGGCTGGCAAGTTTAGGGAACCTTGGTTGACAAGGGATGTTGAGGTTCTGGTCAGGACAAAGGAGGAGGCATATGTCAGGTACAGACAGCGGGGATCACACGAGTCCCTCGAGGAGTACAGGGGATGTAGGAGTACTCTTAAGAAGGAAATTAGGAGGGTGAAAAGGGGCCATGAGATTTCGCTGGCAGATAAGCTAAAGGAGAATCCTAAAATATTCTATAAGTATATTGAGAGGAAAAGGGACGCTAGGGAGAGAGTAGGTCCCCTTAAGGAACAGTGTGGTAATCTATGTGTGGAGCCACGGGAAATGGGCGAGGTCTTAAATGAATACTTCGCATTTATATTTACCATGGATTTGACATGGAAGCTAGTGATTTGAAGGGAGGGAACAGCGATATCCTGGAGCATATCAACATTACAAAGGAGGCGGTGTTGGAGGTTTTGGAGCGCATTAAGGTGGAAAAATCCCCCAAGGCCTGACCAGGTGTATCCTGGGATGCTATGGGTAGAAAGGGAGGAGATTTCTGGAGCCCGAGCAGAGGTTTTTGCATTATCGTTAGCCACGGGTGAGATACCGGAAGACTGGAGGATAGCTAATGCTGTGCCTTTATTTAAGAAGGGCAGCAGTGATAAGCCAGGGAACTACAGGCCGGTGAGCCTTACATCAGTGATGGGAAAGTTATTGGAAGGGACTCTGACAGACAGGATTTATTTGCATCTGGAAAGGCAACGTCTGATTCGGGATCGTCAGCATGGCTTTGTGCATGGGAATCATGTCTCACGAATTTGACTGAGTTTTTTGAGGAGGTGACCATGAGGATTGACGAGGGCAGGGCGATGGACGTTGTTTACATGGAACTTAGCAAGGCCTTTGACAAGGTCCCACATGGTCGGCTGGTCCAGAAGGTTCGAACACATGGGATCCAGGGTGTGCTAGCCAATTGGATACAACATTGGCTTGGTAATAGGAGGCAGAGGGTGGAACTGGAGGGTTGTTTTTTAGATTGGAGGCCGGTGACCAGTGGTGTGCCGCAGGGATCGGTTCTGGGCCCTCTCTTGTTTGTCATATATATTAATGACTTGAATGTGAATGTAGGGGACATGATTGGTAAGTTTGCAGATGATACAAAAATTGATGGAATAGTAGAAAGTGAAGAAGGTTGTCTAAGGTTACAACAGGATATAGATAAACTTGGAAAGTGGGCAATGGATTGACAAATGGAATTTAACACAGATAAGTGTGAAGTGATGCATTTTGGGAAGTTAAACAAGGGCAGGACATATACAGTGAATGACAGGGCCTGGGGAGTGTTGTTGAGCAGCGAGACGTTGGGGTGCAAGTACATAGTACCATGAAAGTGGCAACACAGCTCGGCAGAGTGGTGAAGAAGGTGTATGGCATGCTTGTCTTCATTAGCTGCGCATGGTGTACAAGAGTTGGGATGTCATGTTGCAGTTGTACATAACATTGGTTCGGCCGCATTTGGAGTACTGTGTGCAGTTCTGGTCGCCGCACGATAGGAAAGATGTGATTAAGCTAGAGAGGGTGCAGAAAAGATTCATAAGGATGTTGCCTGGTTTGGAGGGCTTGAGTTATGAAGAGAGATTGGATAGGCTGGGTCTGTTTTCCCAGGAGCGAAGACGGCTTAGAGGGGACATTATAGAGGTATATAAAATTATGAGAGGCATAGATGGGCAGATAGCCAGAGTCTGTTTCCCATGGTAGGGCTGACTAAAACTGGAGGGCATAAATTAAAGGTGAGATAGAGGAGGTGTAAAGGGGATCAAAGGGGTAAATTTTTCACAGAAATAATAGTGGGTATCTGGAATGAGCTGCCAGAGGAGGAGGTGGAGGCAGGAACAGCAGCAACATTTAAGAGGCATCTGGACAGGTATTTGAATGAGCAAGGCATAGACGGATATGGGAATTAATGCAGGCACGTGGAATTAGTATAGATAGGCATTATGGTCGGCATGGACGCAGTGGGCCGAATGGCCTGTTTCTATGCTGCACGAATCTATGACTCTAAGATGGAGAGTGACGTAGTTGATTCTGAGACTAATGTCGTGAATCTTAATAAAGGAAACTATGAAGGTATGAGGCACGAGTTGGCTATGATGGATTGGGAAACGTTACTTAAAGGGATGACGGTGGATTGGCAATGGCAAATATTCAAACAGTGCATTGATGAACTGCAACAATTGTTTACTCCTGTCTGGCGCAAAAGTAAAATGGGAAAGGTAGCCAAACCATGGCTTACAAGGATAATTAGAGATAGTATTAGATTCACGGAAGAGGCATATACATTCCACAGAAAGGAATAACAGACCTGAGGATTGGGAGCAGTTTCGAATTCAGCAAAGGAGGACCAAGGGATTGATTAAGAAGGGGAAAATAAAGTACGGGAGTAAGCTTGCGGGGAACATACAACCTGACTGTAAAGGTTTCTGTAGGTATGTAAAGAGGAAAGGATTGGTTAAGAAAAATGTAGGTCCTTACAGTTAGAAACATGGGAATTTATTATGGGAAACAAAGAAATGGCTAACCAACTAAATGCATACTATGATTCTGTCTTCACAAAGGATGGCACAAATATCTTACCAGAAATGTTGGGGAACACAGGGTTTAGTGAGAGGAAGGAATCGAAGGAAATCAGTATTAGTAGAGAAATTGTGTTGGGGAAGTTGATGTTATCGAAGGCCGATAAATCCTCAGGGCCTGAAAATCTACATCCCACATTACTTAAGGAAGTGACCTAGAAATAGTGGATGCTTTGGTGGTCATCTTTCAAGATTCATTCGACTTTGGAACAGTTCCAGCTGATTGGAGGGCAGCTCCTGTAACCCCACCATTTAAAAAGGGAGGTAGAAATAAAGCAGGGCATTATAAACAAGTCAGCCTGACGTCGGTAGTGGGGAAAGTTCTAGAGTCCATTATCAAAGTTTTTATGACAGAGCATTTGGAGAACAGTGTTAGAATCGGAGAGCATCAGCATGGATTTACGAAAGGGAAATCATGCTTGATAAATCTATCAGAATATTCGAGTATGTAACTAATAGAGTGGATGAGGGGGAGTCAGAGAATGTGGTTTATTTGGACTTTCAGAAGGCTTTTGACAAAGTCCCACATAAGAGATTAGTGTGTAAAATTAAAGCACATGGGATTAGTGGTAGTGTATTACGATAGATAGAAAATTGTTTGGCAGATGGAAAAAAAGAGTAGGGATAAACGGATCTTTTTCCAAATGGCAGGCAGTGATTAGTGGCGTACCCCAGGGACCGGCGCTAGGACCCCAGCTATTCACACTATATTAATGATTTAGATGCGGGAACGAAATGTAATATCTCCAAATTTTCAGAAGACACAAAACTGGGTGGGAGGGTGAGTTGTGAGGAGGATGCAAAGTGGCTTCAGGGTGATTTGGACAGGTTGAGTGAGTGGGCTATTGCATGGCAGATGCAGTATAATGTGAATAAATGTGAGGTTATCCACTTTCTCAGCAAAAACAGGAAGGCAGATTATTATGTGAACTGCTATAAACTGAGAGAGGGGAATATGCAACGAGACCTGTGTGTTCTCGTACACCAGTCACTGAAGGTAAGCATGCAGGTGCAACAGGCGGTAGAAAAAGGCGAATGTTATGTTGGCCTTCAGAGAGACAGGATTCGAGTACAGGAGCAGGGATGTCTTGCTGCAATTATACAGGGCCTTGGTGAGGCCGCACTTGGAATATTTTGTGCAGTTTGGGTCTCCTTCTCCGAGAAAGGGTGTTCCTGCTACAGAGAGAGTGCAATGAAGGTTTATCAGACTGATTCCTGGGATGGCGGGACTGATGTATGAGGAGAGTTAGGATTATATTCGCTGGAGTTCGGAAGAGTGAAGAGGGATCTCATAGAAACCTATAAAATTCTAACAGTACTTGACAGGGTAGTTGCAGCAAGGATGCTCCCGATGGTGGGGGAGTCCAGAACCAGGGGTCATAGTCGAAGGATATGGGGTAAACATTTCAGGACTGAAATGAGGAGAAATTTCAACACCCAGAGAGTGGTGAGCCAGTGAAATTACGTCATCACTCCCATGTACAAGAGGGATTGGAATATGCTGGCCAGTGCCTCTGCTACTTCCACCATTCCATCCCTCAGCAACACTCATGCATCCCATCCAGACTGGGTAAATGATCTACTTTATTGTGATACAAAAAGTGCTGTATTGAAAAGGGTTAACTGAATCTGTTTGTTCAGTGACTGCAAATAATGTCAGTCTCCATGGACCCTAATTGTGTCACTGGAGGTTTGCCATCTTCTATTAATAAGGGGCTCCCATGTGTTGTCCCATAGTTCAGCCGGAACATCAACCCCGGCACAACAGAGATCAGCGGCTCCAGAGAGAGAGAAAGGACAGATCAGAATCTGAGAACAAATGACTGGAATGTAACAACAATGGGTCAGAATCTGAGAACAATAGATTGGAATGTTACAACAATGGGTCAGAATCTGAGAACAATAGATTGGAATGTTCCAACAATGGGTCAGAATCTGAGAACAATAGATTGGAATGTTACAACAATGGACAGGAGTTTATCCTCGGATCTTTACTACCTTTCTACATATTATGATCGGATGTCATTAAACACTCGTATGCGTCTCGCACTGAAGATTATTCAATACATTTACTATCCCATCCTGGCTATTATTGGTGTCCCTGGTAAGTCTCTCTTTCTAGCTATTAATTCTATAAACCACGTTTAACAGCATTACTGCTCCTGTAATTTACTCTGCACTTTTTGCTGCCGTTGTATTCCTGGTGAATATGTCCAGCTATTAGCTCTATAAACCATTGCCAACTTTATTGGATTTCTTGACATTTGCTCTCTCATCTTTACTGCTGTTGCTGTCTCTATTTCCCGGCAGGGCATTGTAAACCCCGTTTCACTGAAATACTGTTCTGTTATGTAAATTTTAGGAAGACTGAAGCCAGTGTCATTGGTCTCCATCACAAACTCCATCCCCTATCTGTGAAACAAATACACCACCCTGCCCGATATCTGAGGCTGAACCAGACTGTTTGCAATCGGTGTGTTCTATTTAAACCTGAGCTGAGTCCATCTCCATATTCTCTCCATTGCCAACCCTGTCTATGACAACCTCTGTAATATCCCCCATCTCCACCTCTGTCTCAGCCAATCTGCTGCATAAACCCTCACCTGTACCTTTGTTAAATCCACGCTTAACTATTCCAATTCTATCCTGGTCACCCTCCCAGTTATAAACCTCCATAAACCACAGACCATGCAGAACTCTGCTGCCTGTATTCTAACTCACACCAAATCCCGATCACCCATCACCCCTGTGCTCACTGACCTACATTGGCTCCATGTCTGGCAGCACCTTAATTTTAATATAGTCATTCTTGTGTTTGAATCCCTCCATGGCCTCACCCCTCCAATTAGTCCCATTGTCCTGCCCATTCTCATATTCCTGAAAATGTTTTGACTTCAATCTTTTCTCATTAGTCCTTCTGAAGTGAATTCCTTTCACACTGTATCTGTCCCGAGCCACTATTTTAGACTCTACAGCACTACTGGTGCTGACGGTACAGAAGCTGGGATCCATAGAGAGATGTGAACTGCACAACAGGGCACTTCTACTGCGGCCTGCACAATGCCCCAAGCTGGGCAGGGCTCTCGCTCAATCGTCCCATGTATGTGTTGCTGCTCTGAGGATGGTTTTGAATGTGTTGTCAATGTACCATACCGTCAGCTTTGATGTACGTCTTTGAAACTTGGTCTGTACATGTCCACTGACCGCCTGTGTTAGTCACTCTCAGTTGAACATATATTCAGCAGCATGAGGAAGCCCATCTAGTATTATTTAAAAGGACCAGGCATCCAACTTACAGGTGAGGGGCGTTTGACTTACTTCTATTATTTTAAAGTTATTGGAGGTGCTGTGGATGGTTTGTTGGAGGTTGTGTTGTGAGCTGCTGCAGACATTCAGGGAGGACAGAGGATTTGGTGAACCAACTCTGGACGAGGTATGGCCTATCAGGGGAAAACAGCAGCAGCCAGAGCAGTGGCACCACGGCTGGCACTGCTGCTCAGCAGGGAGGGACAAAGCGCAGAAGAGTAATAGTTATAGGGGACTCGATAGTCATGGGCACAGATAGGCGCTCCTGTGGACGTGAAAGAGACTACAGGATGGTATGTTGCCTCCCTGGTGCCAGGGTCAAGGATGTCTCTGAACGGACAGGGGGCATTCTGAAGGGGGGAAGGTGAACAGCCAGAGGTTGTGGTACACATCGGTACCAATGACATAGGCAGGAAGAGTGATGAGGTCCTGCAGGGTGAGTTTAGGGAGTTAGGTAGAAAGATAAGAAACAGGACTTCGAGGATTGTGATCTCTGGATTACTCCCTGTGCCACGTGCCAGTGAGGCGAGAAGTAGGAAGATAGTGCAGCTATACACGTGGCTGAGCAGCTGGTGTAGAAGGGAGGGTTTCAGATATCTGGACAATTGGGCTCTCTTCAGGGACAGATGGGACCTGTACAAGAAGGACGGGTTGCATGTAAACTGAAGGGGCACAAATATCCTTGCTGCAAGATTTGTTAGCATCACTCGGGAGGGTTTAAACTAGTGTGGTAGGCGGGTGGGAACCAGAGCAGTAGGACAGCTAGTGAAATAAATGAGGAGGACATAGTAAAGAAGGCCAGCAGGACGAAGAGGAAGAGCAGGCAGGGAGATGTTGCTGAGCACAGCGGGACTGGTGGTCTGAAGTGCATTTGTTTCAATGCGAGAAGTATAACAGGTAAGGCAGATGAACTTAGAGCTTGAATTTGTACTTGGAAATATGATGTTGTTGCTATTGCAGAGACTTGGTTGAGGGAAGGGCAGGATTGGCAGCTAAATGTTCCAGGCTTTGGAAGCTTCAGGCGGGATAGAGGGGGATGTAAAAGGGGTGGGGGAGTTGCATTACTGGTTAAGGAGAATATCACAGCTGTACTGCGGGAGGACACCTCAGAGGGGTCATGCAGTGAGGCAATATGGGTGGAGCTCAGGAATAGGAAGCGTGCAGTCACGATGTTGGGGGTTTACTACAGGCCTCCCAACAGCCAGCGGGAGGGAGAGCAGCAGATATGTAGACAGATTTAGGAAAGATGTAAAGGTAACAGGGTTGTAGTGGTGGGTGATTTTAACTTCCCCAATATTGACTGGGACTCACTTAGTGCTAGGGGCTTGGATGGGGCAGAATTTGTGAGGAGCATCCAGGAGGGCTTCTTGAAACAGTATGTAGATAGTCCAACTGGGGATGGGGCCATTCTGGACCTGTTGTTGGGGAATGAGCACGGCCAGGTGGTCGAAGTTTCAGTGGGGGAGCATTCCCGGAACAGTGACCATAATTCCATAACTTTTAAGGTGCTTGTGGATAATGATAAGAGTAGTCCTCGGGTGAAGGTGCTAAATTGGGGAAAGGCTAATTATAACAAAATTAGGCAGGATCTGAAGAATTTAGATTGGGGTGGTTGTTTGATGGTAAATCAACATCTGACATGTGGGAGTCCTTCAAACGTCAGCTGATTAGAATCCAGGACCAGCATGTTCCTGTGAGGAAGAAAGACAAGTTGGGCAGGTTTCGGGAAGCTTGGATAACACAGGATATTGTGAGCCTCGTCAAAAAGAAAAAGGAAGCATTTGTAAGGGCTGGATGGCTAGGAACAGACTTGAGGAATATAAAGACAGTAGGAAGGAACTTAAGCAAGGAGTCAGGAAGGCTAAAAGGGGTGATGAGAAGTCATTGGCAAACAGGTTTAAGGAAAATCCCAAGGCTTTTTATACATTTATAAAGAGCAAGAGGGTAACCAGGGAAAGGGTTGGCCCACTCAAGGACAGAGATGGGAATCTATGCGTGGAGCCAGAGGAAATGAGCGACGTGCGAAATGAGTACTTTGCATCAGTATTACCAAAGAGAAGGACTTGGTGGATGATGAGCCGAGGGAAGGGAGTGCAGATAGTCTTAGTCATCTCATTATCAAAAAGGAGGATGTGTTGGGTGTCTTGCAAAGCAATAAGATAGATAAGTCTCCAGGGCCTGACGGGATCTAACCTAGAATACTGAGGGAGGCAAGGGAAGAAATTGCTGGGGCCTTGACAGAAATCTTTGCATCCTCATTGGCTACAGGTGAGGTCCCAGAGGACTGGAGAAAGGCCAATGTTGTTCCTTTGTTTAAGAAGGGTGGCAAGGATAATCCAGGAAATTATAGGCCTGTGAGCCTTACGTCAGTGGTAGGGAAATTATTAGAGAGGATTCTTCGGGACAGAATTTACTTCCATTTGGAAACAAACGAACTTATTAGCGAGAGACAGCATGGTTTTGTGAAGGGGAGGTCGTGTCTTACTAATTTGATTGAGTTTTTTGAGGAAGTGACGAAAATGATTGATGAAGGTAGGGCATTGGATGTTATCTATATGGACTTTAGTAAAGCCTCTGACAAGGTCCCGCATGGCAGACAAAAGGTGAAGTCACACGGGATCAGAGGTGAGCTGGCAAGATGGATACAGAAGTGGCTCGGTCATAGAAGACAGAGGGTATCAGTGGATGGGTGTTTTTCTGAATGGAGGGATGTGACTAGTGGTGTTCCGCAGGGATCAGTGCTGGGACGTTTGCTGTTTGTAGTATATGTAAATGATTCGGAGGAAAATGTAGCTGGTCTGATAAGTAAGTTTGCGGATGATGCAAAGTTTGGCGGAGTTGCAGATAATAATGGGGATTGTCAGAAGATACAGCAGGATATAGATCGGTTGGAGACTTGGGCGGAGGAATGGCAGATGGAGTTTAATCCGGACAAATGTGAGGTAATGCATTTTGGAAGGTCTAATGCAGGTGGGATAGTATACAGTAAATGGCAGAACCCTTAGGAGTATTGACAGGCAGAGAGATCTGGGCATACAGGTCCACGGGTCACTGAAAGTGGCAACGCAGGTGGAAAAGGTATTCAAGAAGGCATACAGCATGCCTGCCTTCATCGGACGAGGCACAGAGTATAAAAATTGGCATGTCATGTTGCAGCTGTACAGAACCTTAGTTAGGCCACACTTGGAATATTGCGTGCAATTCTGGCCGCCACACTACCAGAAGGATGTGGAGGCTTTGGAGAGGGTACAGAGCAGGTTTACCAGGATGTTGCCTGGTCTGGAGGGCATTAGTTATGAGGAGAGGTTGGAAAAACTCGGATTGTTTTCACTGGAACGACGGAGGTGGAGGGGCGACATGATAGAGGTTTACAAAGTTATGAGCGGCATCGACAGAGTGGATAGTCAGAAGCTTTTTCCCAGGGTGGAAGAGTCAGTTACTAGGCGACATAGGTTTAAGGTGCGAGGGGCAAAGTTTAGAGTGAATCTGCGAGGCAGGTATTTTACACTGACGGTGGTGAGTGCCTGGAACTTGCTGCCGGGGGAGGTGTTAGAAGCAAATACGATAGCGACGTTTGAGAGACATCTTGACAAATGCATAAATAGGAAGGGAATAGAGGGATATGGGCCCCGGAAGTGCAGAAGGTGTTAGTTTAGGCAGGCATCAAGATCGGCGCAGGCTTGGAGGGCCGAATGGTCTGTTCCTGTGCTGTACTGTTCTTTGGTATTTGTTCTTGACTGTCGTTACAGTGTCCCTGGGTCTGTAACACGACCAACAAATGGAGCAGAGGCTGCAGAGAGGGGAAGCTCAGTCAAGTGAGAGGAGGAAGGGGCTCTGCCCTACCCTCCCTGGGTTTTCCAAGAGCAATTTTCCTTTGCACACCTAACCCAGGAGCAGTGTGTGAGGTAACTCTGATTCAATTAGGAGGTGGTCACAGAGCTGTGTCACCTCCTGCAACACGATCTGGAGCCTCACTGCGTGCAGTTCTGGTCGCCACATTACCAAAAGGATGTAGATGCTTTGGAGAGGGTGCAGAGGAGGTTGACCAGGATGATGCCTGGTATGGAGGGCGCTAGCTATGAAGAGAGGTTGAGCAGATTAGGATTATTTTCATTAGAAAGACGGAGCTTGAGGGGGGAGCTGATTGAGGTGTACAAAATCATGAGAGGTATAGACAGGGTGGATATCAAGAAGCTTTTTCGCAGAGTGGGGGATTGAATTACTAGGGGTCACGAGTTCAAAGTGAGAGGGGAAAAGTTTAGGGGGGATATGCGTGGAAAGTTCTTTACGCAGAGGGTGGTGGGTGCCTGGAACACGTTGCCAGCGGAGGTGGTAGACGCGGGCACGATAGCGTCTTTTAAGATGTATCTAGACAGATACATGAATGGGCAGGAAGCAAAGAGATACAGACCCTTAGAAAATAGGCGAATGTTTCGATAGAGGATCTGACTCAGCGCAGGCTTGGAGGGCCGAAGGGCCTGTTCCTGTGCTGTAATGTTTTTTGTTCTTTTGTTCTTTCTCACACCAGGGTGAGGACGGAGCTGTCAGTGGCTGTTAAAGTCACAGTTTCATTGAACTTCCATGTATCTGAATATTTCCAGGCAGGAGCAGGAGACATATCAAACATAGAGTCATAGAGAGTGATAGACACATTTAAGGCACAGAAGATTGCCATTCGGCCCCTCGGTGCCCGCTCCCTGTGGAACAATCCAGTCAGTCCCACTCTCCCAGTCAGTCCCCGTATCCCTGCAAGATCATCTCCTTCGGGTGTCCATCCAGTATCCTTTTGAATTCATTGTCTCGAATGATGAAGTACAAGATCTGATATGCTTCGCTAAACACTCTCCTAATATGTCCTGCCAATTTCAAATATCAATGCATATGCAGCCCCAGGTCGCTCTGTCCCTGCACAATCTTTCGAACTGTGTCATTAAGTCTATATTACCTTCCTATTCCTTCTGACAAAATACATCATCTCACACTCCGTTGTATGAAATTCCACCTGCCACTTCTCTGTCCATTCTGCTAGCCTATCTATATCCTGCTACAGGTGGTTTGCAACATCATCACTGTTTACCACACCTCCAAGATTGGTATCATCGGAAAATTTTGAAATTCTACTCTGTATTCCAAGATCCATGTAACTTATATATAGCAAAAAAACAAACAGTGGTCCGAAGCACTGACCCTTGGGGAACATCACTGTCTACCATCCTCCAGTCTGAAAAACAACCATTTAACACATTTCTCTTTTTTCTGTCCTATGGACAATTTTTGATCCAATTAGATGCTATTCCATGAGGTTCAATTTTGTTAGCCAAGCTTCTGTGTGTTTCTTCGTCAAATAATTTCATAACATCCACGTAGACAACATCCACCACATTCCCTTCATCAACCTTCTCTGATTCTCTAAATAAATTCAATTAGTTCATCAAGCATGATCTGCCTTTTAGAAATCCGTGCTGACAATCCTTAATTAACTCAACCTCTCCAAGTGTGTGTTGTCCTTTTCCCCTGATTATTGTTTCTAAAACTTTCCTCACAACTGATGTTAAACTAACTGGCCAGTAGTTACTAGGCCTGTGTGTTGTCCATTGATAATTCTGGGAGGTGAGTGTGACCATCAATATCATCAATATCTCCCTCAGCAGGGAGAAGCAGGATGAAAGATCCCGTGGCTTTGTCAGGATAGCGGGATTCCTGATGGTGTAGGTGGCTCTGCGGGAACCCCATGTCAACCCATGGGTTGAGGTACAGGGACTGAAATAACTCTCACTCCATCAATGTACAGCTGGTGTGTGAGCATGGCCAGTACGTCATGTTGGTGAATGTCCACTATCCGGGCAGCAGCCACCATACCTTCATTCTGAATCAGTCCGCCGGTCCCAACACATCGGGGCTCCATGAAAAACCAGAATGTAGCTCCTTGGAGACAAATGAACCCCCTCTAGACACAGCCCATGCTTCTACACCCTCAATCCACCTCCCACCATCAACCATTAGTTACGCAATTAGCATGTGTATAATGTGAGCAATGGAGTCACCAGGAACATGGTGGAACAGAACATCGGTGTGATGAAGCAATGCTTCCGATGTCTGAACCGCTCGGGGAGAGCCCTCCAGTATTCACTGGAGCAGGTGTTCTGCTGCACCCTTCATATCATCAACATCATGAGGACACAGGCATTGGCACCAGGAATCCAGAGGCCACCTCAGGAGGAGGTGGGAGGGAAGATATTTCCTGGATGCCTTCGACCCAGACAAGCTGTCGGAGAGTCCCTGCTAAGATTCCAGTTCCCATAGGACAACTTCCCTTTCCAGCCATGAATTCCCCATTCTCCACCATTACACCCATCTGAGAAGCCCCATCACAGTGTCCCCTTGATCAGCATCCTGTAATAAAAACATCAGAGAATTTTTAAAGCACAGAAGGACCAATTCAGCCTTTTGTGTCTGCACTGGCTCTCCGAATGAGCAATTCTCCCAGTGCCGTTCCCTGCCTTCTTCCTGTAATCCTGCACATTCTTCCTTCTCACATAACAGTCTATTCAGCTTCAATTGAACCTGCCTCCACCATACTCTCAGGCAGTGCCTTCCAGACTCTAACCACTCACTGTGTGAAAAAATATTTTCCTCAGGTCGTCTTTGCTTCTTTTACCCATGACTTTAAATTTGTGCCCTCTCGTTCTCGATCCTTTCACGAATGGGAACTGTTTCTCTCTATCTACTCTGTCCAGACACTTCATGATTTTTGAAACCTCTAATAAATCACCTCTCGGCCTTCTCCGAGGAAAACTTTCCTAACTTCTCCAATCTATCTTCATAACTAAAATTCCTCAACCTGGGAATGATTCTGGTCAATCTTTTCTGCACTCTCTCCAATGCCCTCACGTCTTTCCTCAAGTGTGGCACCCAGAACTGGACGCAATACCACAGCTGAAGCTGAAATAGTGCCTTATATAAGTTCAATATAACTTATTTGCTCTTGTACTCTCTGCCCCTATTAATAAAGCCCAGGATACTGCATGCTTTATTAAACACTTTCTCAACCTGTCCTGCCGCCTTCAATGACTTCTGCACATATACACATAGGCTATTCTGCTCCTGAACACCTTATAGAATTGTATCCTTTATTGTATATTGTCACCCCATGTTCTTCCTACCAACATGAATCACTTCACATTTCTCTGTATTGAACGACATCTGCCACCTGTCTGCCCATTCCAGCAACTTGTGTGTGTCCTTTTGAAGTTCTACACTATCCTCCTCACAGTTCACAATGCTTCCAACGTTCGTATCAGCTGCAAACTTTGAAATTGTGCCCTGTACACACAGGTTTAGGTCCTTAATATATATCAGGAAAAGCAAGGATCCCAACACTGATCTCTGGGGAACTCCACCACAAACCTTCCTCCAGCCTGTAAAACATCCATTAACCACTACTCTTTGTTTCCTGTCACTCAGCTAATTTCGTATCCATGTTGCTAATGTCCCTTTTATGCTATGAGCTACAAGTTTGCTCACAGGTCTGTTGTGTGGCATTGTATCAAAAGGTTTTTGCATGCAAGGAATAGTTAAATGTCTGGAATGCACAGCTTGAGAATGGTGGAGGCAGGTTCATTTGACACTGAATAGACCGTTATATGAAAATCAATGTACACCACATCAACAGAATTGCCCTCATCAACTCTCTCTGATACCACCTCAAACATCTCCAGCAAAGTAGTTAAACATGATGTTCTCTCAAGAAATCCATGCTGGCTTGTTTAATTAACTCGCATTTGTCCATGTGACTATCAGCTTTGTCCAAGATTATTTCTTTCTAGAAGTTTTCCCACCACCGAAGTTTAACTGACAGGCCTATAGTTGCTGGCCTTACCTTTACACACTTTTTTAAACAAGGGTGGAACGTTTACAATTCTCCAGTCCTCTGGCATCACCCCGAGTCTAAGGAAGACTGGAAAATTATGTCCAGTGCCTCTGCGATTTCCACCCTCACTTCCCTCAGTATCTTTGGATACATATCGTCTGGTCCTGGAGCTTTATTCAATTTAATTCCAGACAGCCTATCTAAGACTTCCTCTTTATCAATTTTAAACCCCACTAGTGTCTGACTTATCTCCTCTTTCAACATTGCCTGGGTTGCATCTTAGAATCATAGACAGTTTATGGCACACAGAAAGACCACTTGGCCCATCGTGTCTATGCTGTCCAAAAAACGATCCATCCATTCTAATCCTACCTTCCAGCATTTGATAGATTACAGCACTTGAGGTGCATATCCAGACACCTTTTGAATGAGTTGTTGGTTTCTGCCTCAACTACCCTTTCGGACAGTGAGTTCCAGACTCTGACCACCCGCTGGGTGAAAAATAAAATCCGCAGCTCCCTTTTAGTCTTTCTACCAATCACTTTAAGTCCATGCCCCCTCGCCACTGACCTCTTTGCTCAGGTGAATGGACCCTTCAGCTCCACTCTACTCTCAGTTTTGTACATTTCAATCAGATTTACCCTCAGCCTTCTCTATTTCAAGGAGAACAATCCCAGCCTGTCCAATCTTTCCTCATAGCTGCATTTTTCCAGTCCTCGCCACATCCTCATAAATCTCCTCTGCACCCTCTCTGGTGCAATTACATCCTTTCTGTAATGAGGTGAGCAGAACTGCACACAGTACTCAAGTTGTGTCCTAACCAATGAATTATAGAATTCTAGCATAACCTCCCTGGCCGTATATTCTATACCTCGGCTAATAAAGGAAAGGATTCCATATCTTCTTCCTTGGTAAAGACAGGTGGAAATTATTCATTTGTTACCTCAGCTATATCCTCTGCCTCCATGTGCAAATCCCCTTTATGGTCCGGAGTCGGCCCCATTGTTCCTTTTCCTACCCTTTTACTGTTTAGATGCCGATAGAAAACTTTGGGATTTCCTTTAATGCTCACCTCTTTTCATGCTCTCTCTTTGCTTCTCTTATTTGCTTTTTCACTTCCCCTCTGGACCTTCTGTATTCAGCCTGTTTCTCAATGGTATTTTCTACCTGATGTCTGTTATATCAGACATAAACTTGTTAACCTTTCATGCGGCCTTCAAAGATCTGTCTGAATACACACCAAGTCTATCTGTTCCTGTCTCCTCACTTAAACAATACCAATTTGTTTCTGTTGCCTTCCCTTACACTTCCTACCCAAATGTCTCACTTCACACTTCACTGTGTTAATTTATATTTGCCATTCGCCTGCTCATTTCACTGGTCAGTCTCTGTCCTCCTGAAGTCTGTTACTATCCTTCTCACTGTTTATTAACATTTCTGATTTTCCTGCCATCTGAAAACTTTGACATTATCCCCTCTGTACACAAGCCCATTGTAATAACATACAGCAACTGTGATCCCAACTGTGACACTGGGGAACCCCACTGTGTAGTTCCCTCCAGACTGAACAACAATCATTCTCCATTATTCTCTACTTTCTGTCACTGAGCTAATTTCCTGCATGCTGACATTGAAAATAAAAAACAGACTTCCATTTATGAAACGCCTTTCATGACCACTGCATGTCCCAAAGTGATTTACAGCCAATGAATACTTCTTAAAGCGAAGTCACTCTTGTAATGTGGGAAACAGGCAGACAATTTCTGCACAGCAAGATCCCACAAGCAGTCATGTGAGAATGATCAGATCTGTTTTTCTGATGTTGATTGAAGGAAAAAATGTTGACCAGGACACCGGGAATAATTCGCCTGCTCTGCTTCTGCATAGTGCGATGGGATCTTTAACATCCACCTGAGAGGGCAGACTGCAACTTGGTTTAAAGTTTCATTCGATAGACTGCACCTCTGACAGTGCAGCACACCCTCAGTACTGCACTGCAATGTCAGCATTGATTCTTGTGATCAAGTCCTGCAGTGACACTTGATCCTGGAAGCTTGCCACTGAAAGGGGAGAGAGCTACAAACTGAGCCACAGCTGACATTGGTCCTTTAATCCCATGTGTTTCTAATTCGGTAACACGGCTTTTATGTGGTACTTTTTCAAACGCCTTGTGAAAGGATTGGCATATTGTGAAAGTCCAGGTGGGAACCATCATAGAATCATAGAATAGCACAAACTGAATGAGGCCATTCGGTCCATCAAGTCTGTGCTGGCCCTTTCAAAGAGCAATCCAATTAGTCCCACTCCCTGACTCTTTCACTATATCCTAACATTTTTTCTCCTTCAGATATTTATCCAATTCCCTTTTGGGATCTACTATTGAATCTGTATCCATCAGCCTATCAGACAGTGCATTCCAAATCCAAACCACTCAGAAACAAAAATCCTCATGTCTGCTTCTTTTACTAATCGCCTTAAATCTGTGTCTCTTGGACATTGGAAATAGTTTCTCTTTATTTAATTTATCTAAATCCTCCCTAATGTTAAACACCTCAATCAAATCTCCTCTGAAAGTTCTCTGCTCCAAGCAGAACAACCTCAGCTACATAACTGTAATCCCTCTTGCCTGGAAAAATACTAGGAAAACAGTTCTGTACCCTCTCCGAAGGCTTCATGTCCTCCCTAAAGTGTGATTCCCAGTATTCGACACAAGACTCCAGGTGCAGCTGAACTAGTATTTTATATATGTTTCACATAATGTCCTTGCTTTTGTTCTTTTTGCCTCTATTTATAAACCCCAGGATCCCATACATTTATGAACTGTCAAGTTAACCTTTCCTGCCACCTTCAAAGATTTGTGTACAAATCCCAGGTGTCTCTGTTATTTCACCATCTTTATAGTTGTCCCATTTAACTTGTATTGTCTCTCTTCATTCATCCTTTCAAAATGTATTACCTCACACACCTGCAATGTCAATTAAATATTGAGAAGATTGAAGCCATTGCTTTCTGTCTCTGCTCCAAACATGTCCTAGTTGCACACTCCATCCCTCTCCTTTGTAAATGTTTGAGACGAAGCCAAACTGCTCACAGACTTAGTTACATAGTTAACCCTGAGATGCCTTGAGATGAGCTTCCTACCAAATATTCACACCATCACTAAAACGGCCTATCTCCAACCCCGGTGGAGTTGCATTGCTGGTTAAAGAGTAAATGAACGCAATAGTGAGGCAGGATATTAGCTCTGACGATATCGAATCTGTATGGGGAGAGCTGAGAAACACTCAGGGGCAGAAAACGTTAGTGGGGGTTGTATATAGACCCCCAGACTGTAGTGCTGAATTAGGGAATGGCATTGGACAGGAAATTAGAGACGCATGCGATAAAGGAACATCTGTAATTATGGGTTTCTTGAATCTGCATATAGATTGGGTAAATCAAATTGGTCACAATACATTGTGGAGGAATTCCAGGAGAATATACGGGATGGTTTCCAGGACCAATTCTTTAAGGAACCATCTGGAGAACAGGGCATCCTAGACTGGTTATTGTATAATGAGAGAGGAATAATTGACAATCTAGTTGTGCGAGATCCCTCTGGGATGAGCGAGCATAATATGATAGAATTCTTCATCATGATGGAGAGTGTCCTAGTTGATTCTGAGACTGGGGTCGTGAATCTTAATAAAGTAAGCTACGAAGGTATGAGGCATGAGTCGTTGATGATACATTGGGAAACTTTACTTGAAGAGTTGACGGTGGAAAGGCAATGGCAAACATTCAAAGAGCGCATGGATGAACTGCAACAATTGTTTATCCCTGTCGGGCGCAAAAGTAAAATAGAAAAGGTAGCCAAATCATGGCTTGCAAGGAAAGGTAGAGGTAGGGCTAGATCCAAGGAAGAGGCATATAAATTTGCCAGGAAAAGAACAACAGACCTGAGGATTGGGAGCAGTTTAAAATTCAGCAAAGGAGCACCAGGGGATTTATTGAGAAGGGGAAAATGGAGCACGAGAGTAAGCTAGCGGGGAGCATAAAAACTGACTGTAAACGAATCTATACGTATGTGAAGTGGAAATGATTGGCGAAGGCAAAGGCAGGTCCGTTACAGTCAGAAACAGGGGGATTTATTCTGGGAAACAAAGAAATGGCTGACCAACTAAATGCATACTTTAGTTCTGTCTTCACAAAGGAGGACGCCAATATCATACCAGAAATGTTGGTGAATACAGGGTTTAGTGAGAGAGAGGAACTGAAAGTAATCAGTATTAGTAGAGAAATGGTGTTGGGGAAGTTGATGGTATTGAAGGCCGATAAATCTCCAGGGCCTAGTAATCTACATCCCAGAGTACTTAGGAAGTGGCCCGAGAAATAGTGGATGCATTGGTGGTCATCTTCCAATATTCTATGGACTCTGGAACAGTTCCTACAGATTGGAATGTTACCCCACTATTAAAAAAGGAAGGTAGAGAGAAAGCAGGAAATTGTAGACCAGTCAGCCTGATATCGGTCGTGGGGAAAATACTGGAGTTCATTATCAAAGATTTTTCAGCAGAGCACTTGGAGAACAGTGGTAGAATCGGACAGAGTCAGCATGGATTTATGAAAGGGAAATCATGCTTGCTAAATCTACTAGCATTCTTCGAGTATGTCACTAGTAGAGTTGATGAGGGGGAGCCAGTGGATGTGATTTATTTGCACTTTCGGAAGGCTCTCGACAAAGTTCCACGTAAGGGTTTAGCGTGTAAAATTAAAGCACATGGGATTGGGGGTAGTGTATTGCGATAGATAGAAAATTGGTTGGGAGACAGGAAACAAAGCATTGGAACATACGGATCTTTTTCTGAATGGCAGGCAGTGACTCGTGGGGTACCGCAGGGATCGGAGCTCGGACCCTAGCTATTCACAATATATATTAATGATTTAGATGAGGAAACTAAATGTAATATCTCCAGATTTGCAGCTGATACAAAATTGGGTGTGAGGGTGAGTTGTGAGTAGAATGCAAAGAGGCTTCCGGGTGATTTGGACAAGTTGAGTGAGTGGGCAAATGCATGGCAGATGCAGTATAATGTGGATAAATGTGAAGTTATCCACTTTACTAGCAAAAACAGGAAGGCAGATTATTATCTGAACGGCTATAAACTGAGAGAGGGGAATACGCAGAGAGACCTGGGTGTTCTCGTACACCAGTCACTGAAGGTAAGCATGCAGGTGCAACAGGCGGTCGAAAAAGGTGAATGTTGGCCTTTATAGAGACAGGATTCGAGTACAGGAGCAGGGATGTTTTGCTGCAATTATACAGGGCCTTGGTGAGGCCACACTAGGAATATTGTGTGCAGTTTTGGTCTCCTTATCTGAGGAAGGATGCTCTTGCTATAGAGGGAGTGCAGTAGAGTTTTACCAGACTGATTCCTGGGGTGGTCGGACTGTCGTATGAGGAGAGATTGAGTCGGTTCGGACTATATTCACTGGAATTCAGAAGAGTGAGGAGGGATCTCATCGTAACCTATAAAATTCTAACATGGCTTGACAGGGTATATGCAGGAAGGATGTTCCCGATGGTGGGGGACTCCCGAACCAGGTGTCATAGTCCAAGTATATGGGGTAAAATTTTCAGGACTGAGATAAAGAGACGTTTCTCCACCCAGAGGGTGGTGAGCCTGTGGAAATCTGTCATCCCGCCAATATCCAAGGGGGATTGGAATATTCTGGCCAGTGCCTCTGCTATTTCCAGCATTGCTTCCCTCAGCAACCATCATACATCCCATCCAGACTGGGTAAATGTTCAACTTTATTGTGGTGCAAAAAGTGTTGGATTGAAAAGCGTTAACTGCATCTGTTTGTTCTGTGACTGTAATTAATGTCAGTCTCCATGGACCCTAATTGTGTCACTGGACGTTTTCCATCTCCTATTCATAAGGGGATTCTTTCAATGTGTTATTCCATAGTGTCAGTGGGAACATCAGCCCCGGCACTTACAGAGATCAGCTGCTCCAGAGAGATAGAGAGAAAGGATAGGTTAGAATCTGAGAACAAAAGACTGGAATGTTACAGCAATGGACAGGAGTTTATCCTCGGATCTTTAGTCTCTTTCTACATATTATGATTGGCACTCATTAAACACTCGTATCTATCTCGCACTGAAGAATATTCAATACATTTACTATCCCATCCTGGCTATTATTGGTGTCCCTGGTAAGTCTCTCTATCTAGCTATAAATCCTTTAAACCATGTTTGACTGCATTACTGCTCCTGTAATTTACTCTGCCCTTCTTGCTGCCGTTGTTATGCCTGGTGAATATCTCCAGCTATCAGCTCAACAAACCATTGTGAACTGTATTACAGTTCTTGTCATTTACTCTGTCATCTTTGCTGCTGTTGCTGTCTCTATTTCAGGCCAGGAGATCTGTAAACCCTGTTTCACTGAAATACTGTTCTGTTATGTAAATTTTGGGAAGATGGAAGCAAGTGTCATTAGTCTCCATCACAAACTCCATCCCCTATCTGTGAAGCACATATTCCACCCTGCCCAATATCTGAGGCTCAACCAGACAGTCTACAACTTCTTTGTTATATTTAAACCTGAGCTGAGTTCATCTCCATATTCTTTCCATCACTAACCCTGCCTAATATCACCTTTATGATATCACCCAACTCCACCTCTGCCTCAGCCCATCTACTGCATAAAGCCTCATCCGCATCACTGTTAAATACACAGTTGACTATTCTAATTCCATCTTGTTCACCCTCACAGTTCTAAACCTCCATAAACCACAGCCCATCCAGAACTCTGCTGCCTGTATTCGAACTCACACCAAATCCCGATCACCCATCACCCCTGTGCTCACTGATCTCCATTGGCTCCCGTATGGCAGCACCTTAATTTTAATATTCTCATTCTTGTGTTTGAATCTCTCCATGGCCTCACCCTTCCATTTATTCACTTTCCCCTCTCCAATTCATATATTCCTGCAAATCTTTCGACTTCAATCTTTTTTCAGTTCTCCTTGTAAAGTGAATTTCTTTCCCTCTGTATCTGTTCCGAGCCACGATTTTAGACTCTGCAGCAAGACTGCTGCTGACGGTACAGAATTGGGATCCAAAAAGAGATGTGAATCGTACAGCCGGCCACTTCCAGTGCGGTCTGCACAATATCCCATGCTGGGTGGGGCTCCAGCCCAGTCACATCATCTATGTGCTGTCAGCGTGGTCTTCACAGCCGGCCACCTCTACTATGCCCTGCACAGTGTCCCAAGCTGCGCAGGGCTCTAGCTCAATTGTACCTTGTATGTGTTGTTCCTTTGAGGGTGGATTTGAAAGTGATGTCAATGTACCATACCAGCAGCTTTGATGTACTTCTTTAAACTTTTTCTGTGCATGTCCACTGACCGCCTGCGTTAGTCACTCACCGCTGAACATACATTCAGTAGCAAAACGAAACCCCTCTGGTGTTATTTAAAAATACCAGGCATCTAGCCGACAGGCTTTTGACTTACTTCTGCTATTGTAAAGTTAGTGGAGGCGTTGTGGATGTTTTTCTGGAGGTTGTGTTGTGAGCTGCTGCAGACATTCAGGGAGATTTGTGAACTATACAGTAAATGGAAAAGTCCTGGGGAAAATTGATGTACAGAGAGATTTGGGTGTTCAGGTCCATTGTTCCCTGAAGAAGGCAACGCAGGTCAATAGAGTTGTCAAGAAGGCATTCGGCATGCTTTCCTTCATCGGACGGGGTATTGAGTACAAGAGTTGGCAGATCATGTTGCAGTTGTACAGGACTTTGGTTCGGCCACATTTGGAATACTGCATGCAGTTCTGGTCGCCACATTACCAAAAGGATGTAGATGCTTTGGAGAGGGTGCAGAGGAGGTTCACCAGGATGTTGCCTGGTATGGAGGGCGCTAGCTATGAAGAGAGGTTGAGTAGATTAGGATTATTTTCATTAGAAAAACGGAGGTTGAGGGGGGACCTGATTGAGGTGTACAAAATCATGAGAGGTATAGACAGGTTGGATAGCAAGAAGCTTTTTCCCAGAGTGGAGGATTCAATTACTGGGGGTCACGAGTTCAAAGTGAGAGGGGAAAGATTTAGGGGGGATATGCGTGGAAAGTTCTTTATGCAGAGGGTGGTGGGTGCCTGGAACACGTTGCCAGCGGAGGTGGCAGACGCGGGCGCGATCACGTCTTTTAAGATGTATCTAGACAGATACATGAATGGGCAGGAAGCAAAGAGATACAGAGCATTAGAATATAGGCGACATGTTTAGATAGAGGATCTGGATTGGCGCAGGCTTGGAGGGCCGAAGGGCCTGTTCCTGTGCTGTAATTTTCTTTGTTCTTTGTTCTTTGAGTACAGACGATTTGGTGACCCAACTCTGGACGACGTATGGGGACTGTAGTTACATTGCCTCTGGGTCTGTAACATGACCAACAAATGGAGCAGATGCTGCCGAGAGGGGAAGCTCTGTAAAGAGAGAGGAGGGGAGGGCTCTTCCCTACCCACCCCGGGTGCTCCAAGAGCACTTTTCCTACCTACACCGAACCCAGGAGCAATGTGTGAGGTGACTCTGATTCAATAAGGAGGTGGTCACAGAGCTGTGTCACCTCCTGTAACACAACCTGGAGCCTCACACCAGGGTGAGGACGGAGCTGTCAGTGGTTGTTAAGCTTGCAGTTTCATTGAACTTCTATGTATCTGGATATTTACAGGCAGGAGCAGGTGACATATCCAACATCCAGTGGACGAAATTGATGGAGTCATTTACAACAAAGAAAGATGCCATTCAGCCCCTCACTGCCGGCTTTCTGTGCAACAATCCAGTCAGCCCCACTCTCCCACTCCCCCGCTCAATCCCTGTATCCCTGCAAGTTCTTTTCCTTCAGGTTTCCATCCTGTTTCCTTTTGAAATCTTTGATTGTCTCGGCTTCCACCATCCTCATGGGCAGTGAGTTCCAGCTCATTACCATCCACTGTGTAAAAAAGTTCCTCCTCACATTCCCCTGCATCTCTTAACCAAAACCTTCCATCTGTGCCCTCTAGTCTGCGTTACATCAGTTAATGGGAACAGTTTTTCCTTGTCTATCTTATCTAAGTCTATCATAATCATGTACACCTCTATCAAATCACTCTCAATCTCCTTTACTCCAGGGAGGACAACTCCATCTTCTCCAAACTCACTTTGTACCTAAACTCCCATCCCTGGAATCATTCTGGTAAATCTCCTCTGCACTCTCTCAAGGACTTACACATCCTTCCTGCAGTCTGGTGACCAGAACAGGGCACAGTTCCCTTGTTGGGGTCTAACCAAAGCTTTGTAAAGTTTCAGCTAAACCACCCTATTTTTGTATATTTGCCTCTAATGATGAAGCCCAAGATCTGATATGCTTTGCTAAACACTCTCCTAATATGTCCTGCCACCTTCAAAGATCAATGCATATGGAGCCCCTGGTCCTTCTGTTCCTGCAGAATCTTTAGAACTGTGTCATTAAGTCTATGTTGTCTTCCTATTCTTTCTGACAAAATACATTACCTCACACTCCTCTTTATTAAATTCTACCTGCCACTTCTCTGTCCATTCTGCTCGCCTATCTATATCATGTTGTCGGTGGTTTGTATCACCCTCACTGTTCCCCACTCCTCCAAGATTGCAATCTTCAGAAAAAATATAAATTCTACTCCGTATTCCAAGATCCGTGTCATTTTTATACGGTAAAAAAAAAACAACTGTGGTCCCAGCACTGACCATTGTGTAACATCAATGTCGACCATCCTCCAGTCTGAAAAATAACCATTTAACACATTTCTCTTTTTGCTATCCTTCGGACAGTTTTTGATCCAATTGGATGCTATTCCAGGCCAACATTTATTGCCCATCTCTAATTTCCCATGCGAAGGTGGTGGTGAGCTGCCTTCTTGAACCACTGCAGGTACACCCACAGTGCTGTTAGGAAGGGTGTTCCGGTATTATTAATCAGCGACAGTGAAGGAACGGCAAGATAGTTTCAAATCAGCATGGTGTGTCGCTTGGAGGGGAACTTGCAGGTGGTGGTGTTTCCATACATCTGCTGCCCTTGCCCTTCTATGTGGTAGAGGTTGTGTGCTTGGAAGGTGCTGTCTAAGGAGCCTTGGTGTGTTGCTGCAGTGCATCGTTTAGATGATACACATTGCTGCCACTGTGCGTCGGTGGTGGAGGGAGTGAATGTTGTGGATGGGGTACCAATCAAGCGGGCTGCTTTGTACTGGCTAGTGCCGAGCTTCTTGAGTGTTGTTGGAGCTGCACCCATCCAGACAAGCGGAGAGTATTCCATCACACTCCTGGCTTGTGCCTTATAGATGTTGGACTGGCTTTGGGGAGTCAGGAGGTGAGTTAATCGCCTCAGCATTCCTCGCCTATGACCTGCTCTTTGAGCCATGGTATTCATATGGCTACTCCTGTTCAGTTTCTGGTCATTGGTAGCCCCTAGGATGTTGATAGTGGTGGATTCAGCTATGGTAATGTCATTGAATGTCAAGGGAGATGATTAGATTCTCTCTTGTCGGAGATGGTCATTGCCTGGCACTAGTGCAGTGCGAATGATACTTGCCAATTATCAGCCCAGGCCTTGATATTGTCCAGGTCCTGCTGCATTTCTACACGGACTGCTTCACTATTTGAGGAGTCACGAATGGTGCTGAAAATTGTGCAATCATCAGCCAACATCCCCACTTCTGGTCTTGTGATTGAAGGAAGGTCATTGATGAAGCAGCTGAAGATGGTTGGGTCTCGGAAACTACCCTGAGGAACTCCTGCAGTGATGTGGTGGAGTTGAGATGATTGACCTGCAACAACCACAACCATCGTCCTTTGCGCTCGGTATGACTCCAAGCAGCAGAGAGTTTCCCGCTGATTCCCACTGACTCCATTTTTCCTCTGGCTCCTTGATGCCATACTCAGTCAAATGCTGCCTTGATGTCAAGGCAGTCACTCATACCTCACCTCTTGAATACAGCTCCTTTGTCCATGTTTGAACCAAGGCTGTAATGAGGTCAGGAGCGGTGTGACCCTGGAGGAACCCAAACTGAGCGTCACTAAGCAGGTTATTGCTAAGCAAGTGCTGTTTGATAGCATTGCCGATGACACCTTCCATCACTTTACTGATGATTGAGAATAGGCTGATGGGGCGGTAATTGGCCGGGTTGGACTTGTCCTGCTTTTTGTGTACAGGACATAGCTGGGCAATTTTTCACATTGACGGGCAGATGCCAATGTTGTAGCTGTACTTGAACAGTTTGATGGGGGAACGGAAGTTCTGGAGCACAGGTATTCAGTACTATTTCCGGAATATTGTCAGGGCCCATAGCCTTTGCAGTATCCGGTGCCTTCAATCGTTTCTTGATATCACGCAGAGTGAATCGAACCCTGAGAAACAGTACTGTATACTCCCCTCCACCTCCAGTCTGAACATGACTGTTCACCACTTCTCTCTGCTTTCTGTCCCTGAGTCAGTGTCATATCAACACTATCACTGTCACATTAATCCATGTCATGACAAGTCTATGAAATATCCACACTATCACTGTCACATAAATCCATGTCATGACAAGTCTATGAAATATCCACACTATCACTGTCACATTAATCCATGTCATGACAAGTCTATGAAATATCCACACTATCAATGTCACATTAATCCATGTCATGACAAGTCTATGAAATATCCACACTATCACTGTCACATTAATCCATTTCATGACAAGTCTATGAAATATCCACACTATCACTATCACATTAATCCATGTCATGACAAGTCTATGAAATATCCACACTATCAATGTCACATTAATCCATGTCATGACAAGTCTATGAAATATCCACACTATCACTGTCACATTAATCCATGTCATGACAAGTCTATGAAATATCCACACTATCACTGTCACATTAATCCATGTCATGACAAGTCTATGAAATATCCACACTATCACTGTCACATTAATCCATGTCATGACAAGTCTATGAAATATCCACACTATCACTGTCACATTAATCCATGTCATGACAAGTCTATGAAATATCCACACTATCACTGTCACATTAATCCATGTCATGACAAGTCTATGAAATATCAACACTATCACTGTCACATTAATCCATGTCATGACAAGTCTATGAAATATCAACACTATCACTGTCACATTAATCCATGTCATGACAAGTCTATGAAATATCAACACTATCACTGTCACATTAATCCATGTCATGACAAGTCTATGAAATATCAACACTATCACTGTCACATTAATCCATGTCATGACAAGTCTATGAAATATCAACACTATCACTGTCACATTAATCCATGTCATGACAAGTCTATAAAATATCCACACTATCACTGTCACATTAATCCATGTCATGACAAGTCTATGAAATATCCACACTATCACTGTCACATTAATCCATGTCATGACAAGTCTATGAAATATCAACACTATCACTGTCACATTAATCCATGTCATGACAAGTCTATGAAATATCCACACTATCACTGTCACATTAATCCATGTCATGACAAGTCTATGAAATATCCACACTATCACTGTCACATTAATCCATGTCATGACAAGTCTATGAAATATCCACACTATCAATGTCACATTAATCCATGTCATGACAAGTCTATGAAATGTCATTTGATCACAGGCCGTTTGAAAATCTATATACATAAGTGGATATACATGAGTAGGGGCGAAAGATGTTGATATGGTTCTTAATGAATACTTTGTATCTGTCTGAACAGAAGAGGGGATGATGCAGATACTGTGGTTTAGGAGTAGGAGTGTGAATTATTGGATGTGATATACATAGGGAGAGAGGAAGTATTAATGGGATTAGCATCTTTGAAAGTTGATATATCACCAGGGCCAGATGAAATGTATTCCAGGATGTCAAAAGAAGTGAGAGAGGAAATAGCAGAGGGTCTGACCATCATTTTCCAATCCTCACTGGATACAGGTGTAGTGCCAGAGGATTGGTGAACTGTTAACATTGTAACTCTTTAAAAATGGAGCAACGGATAGACCAAATAATTGCAGGCCAATCAGTGTAACCTCAGTAGTGGGCAAATTATTGCAATGTATTCTGAGAGACAGGATAAACTGTCACTTAGAAAGGCTCAGGTCAATCAAGGACAGTCAGCATGGATTTGTTAAGGGAAGATATTGTTGACTAACTTGATTGAATTTTTCGACCAAGTCGCAAGGATGATAGATGAGGGTAGTGCGGATGATATGGTCTACATGGATTTTGGCAAGGCTTTTGACAAGGTCACATGTGGCATACTAGGTAAAAAAAAATACAGTCCCATGGAATCCAGGGAAATGCAGAAAGCTGGATACAAAATTGGCTCAGTGACAGGAAACAAAGGGTGATTGTTGACGGGCGTTTTACTGACTTGAGGTCTATTTCCAGTGGCATTCCACAGGGCTCAGTACTGGGTCCCCAGCTTTTAGTAGTAAATATTAACGATTTGATCGTACATGTAGGGGGCATGATCAAGATGTGTGCAGATGGTACACAGATTGGCTGTGCGGTAGCTGGCGAGGAGGACAGCTGGGCTGCAGGAAAATATGGATGGCAGAAAATATTGATGGGGCGGCACAGTGGTGCAGTGGTTAGCACTGCAGCCTCACAGCTCCAGGGACCCGGGGTCGATTCTGGGTGCTGCCTGTGTGGAGTTTGAAAGTTCTCCCTGTGTCTGCGTGGGTTTTCTCCGGGTGCTCCGGTTTCCTACCACAAGCCAAAAGACTTGCTGGTTGGTAGGTAAATTGGCCATTATAAATTGTCACTAGTATAGGCAGGTGGTAGGGAAATATAGGGAAAGGTGGGGATGTTTGGTAGGAATATGGGATTAGTTTAGGATTAGTATAAATGGGTGGTTGATGGTCAGCACATACTCGGTGGGCCGAAGGGCCTGTTTCAGTGCTATATCTCTAATCTAAAAAAAGAAGTGTCAAATGGAATTCAGCCTGGTTAAGTATGAGACGATGTAATTGAGGAGGTCAAACAAGGCAAAGGGATAGACAATCAATCGTAAAATACTGAGAAGTGTAGAGGAAGTGAGGGACCTTGGAGTCAATGTCCACTGATGTCCTGAATGTAGCAGGTCAGGTCGATAAGGTGGTTAAGAAGGCATATGGAATCCTTTCCTTTATTAGCTGAGGGATAGAATACAAGAGCAGTGAGGTTATGCTGGAACTGTATAAATCATTGGTTGGGCCACAACCTGAGTACTCTGCAGTTCTGGTCACCTAATTACACAAAGGATGGAATTGCACTAGAGAGGGTACAGAGGAGATTTACAAGGATGTTTGCCAGGACTGGAAAAATGCAGCTATGAAGAAAGATTAGATAGGCTGGGGTTGTTCTACTTGGAACAGAGAAGGCTGAAGGGAGATCTGATTGAAAGGGACATAATTTTGTGGGGCCTGGATAGAGTGGAGGTGAAGAGTCTATTCACCTGAGCAGAGAGATCAGTGACTGGGGGGCAGTGACTTAAAGTGCTTGGTAAAAGGATTAGCGGGGAGTTGAGGAGAAACTTATTCACCCAAAAATACAAAATGGGCTCAGTGGCAAGAAACAAAGGGTAATTGTTATAATAAAAGCAAAATACTGCGGATGCTGGAAATCTGAAGTAAAACACGAAATGCTGGAAATACTCGGCAGGTCTGGCAGCATCTGTGGAGGGAGAAGCAGGATTAACGTTTCAGTTCAATGATGAAGGGTCACTGACCTGTGACGTTAACTCTGCTTCTCTCTCCACAGATGCTGCCAGACCTGCTGAGTATTTCCAGCATGTCTTGTTTTTATTAAAGGGTAGTTGTTGACGGATATTTTACTGACCTGAGGACTGTTTACAGTGGCGTTCCACAGGGTTCAGTACTGCATCCCCTGTTTATAGTGAGAGTCTAGAAATTACTGCCTGAAAGGATAGTTGAAGCAGAATCCCTCCACTCAGTGAAAAGGAATCTGGATGTTCACCTCAACTGTCATTATCTGCAGGGCTGTGGATCAAATGCTGGAAGATGGGATTAGAATAGGTGGATCATTTTTCGGCCGGTGCAGACACAATGGGCCAAGTGGCCTCTTTCTGTATCTTAAACTTTCTATGATTATATTACATGAAACAATCACAGTTACGTCCTCAACGAACTTGATGAAGATTTTCAGGAATGATATTTCATTAACCTTTCCATGCTGCTTGTCATTTATTATCACGTGTTTTACAAACAGGATATATTTTTGTGTTGGGTTATGACCTCTAGAAGTTTCCAACCACCAACATTAGACTGATGGTTACAGGGTTTACCCAACCTCTCCATTTTAAACAGGGTTGAACATTGACAATCCTCCAGACCTCTGGCATCACTCCCATATCCAAGGAGGACTGAAAGATTCTGTCCAGTGCTTCTGTCATTTCCACCATTCCTTCCCTCAGTAACCCTCACAAAACCCATGCAGACTGGATAAATGTTCTACTTTATTGTGGTACAATAAGTGTTGAATTGAAAGGGGTTAACTGAACCTGTTTGTTCAGTGACTGTAATTAATGTCAGTCTCCATGGACCCTAATGGTGTCACTGGAGGGTTTCCCTCTTCTATTAATACAGGACTCCTTTCAATGTGTTTTCCGAAAGTGCTGGCGGGACCATCAGCTCCGGCACTAAAAGGGATCCGTGGCTGCAGAGAGAGGGAGAGGAGAGATCAGAATCTGAATAATAGATTGGAATGTTACAACAATGGGTCAGAATCTGAGAACAATAGATTGGAATGTTACAACAAGTGACAGGAGTGTATCCTATTGGTTTGACCGTCTTACTGCAGATTATTATTGGATAACATTAGAACGCCGGATCTATTTTGCTCTGAAGATGATTCAATTTATTTACTATCCCATCCTCGCTACTATTGGTGTCCCTGGTAAGTCTCTGTATCCAACTATTAGATTCATAAACCATATTTCACTGATTTAGTGTTCTTGTCATTTAAATCGTGAGAAGACTGAAACCGTTATCTTCCGTTTCTGTCACAACTCCATTCCCTGTCTATGATCTGCATCCCCCACGCTGGCCATTGTCTGAGGCTGAACCAGGAGGTTTACAACCTCTGGTATCTATTTAATGCTGAGCTGAGTTCATCCCCATATTCCCTCCATCCCCAGCCAGGTCAATTGTTATGGCCAGGTGAGGAGGGGTCAGTGTGGCTCTTCTTTATTTGACTGCAACAGTGTTTGTCCTTTATAAACAGTGAATATGCTTAACGTCTCAGTGAGTGTTCTACATCTTACCTTTGGTATGATGGTGAAGAAACCGATTGGACAGGTTCTCTTGAGTTTATACATGAACGAGGTGAGTTTATTAAACTTAACAAGAGAAACCCGATCTGAATAAAATCATAAAAAAACGGAACACACAGTTACGGACACACTCATACGAGAATCACACACACTCAAATATATTACAGAGTGAGAAGTAAATTTGTGGTTGGATTTGAGTCCAGAATAAATTTCAAAAAACTCATTCTGTGATGTTGGGCGATTCCGTGGTCTTCCAGCTGAAGTTATATTCTTGAAGTCTTTTTCTTGTCGAAGTGCAGTATGTGGCTGGTCCACATTGCTCAGGATTTTCTTTGAGGCTTTCTTCCCCTGGTTACTCTGTCTGCAGTAATCTGTAGGCTTTAGGGGTTCGCAGTCACATGTGGTTTTCAAACTTGTGATGTTAGGTGGAGAGAGAGATGGAGAGAGAGAGAGAGAGGGGTCACAGCCCTTCTGCTTCTGCACAGTTTGAATCATTGGCTTGTCTGTCTTTGTCCAGGGGAAACTCCCAGCTGTCACAGAGATGGACAGAAGGACTCCTGAGTGCCTCAGTGTATTCTCTGGACCCTTCCAATGAGATTCAAGGTTAGAAACTTCTATCTCCCCAGGGCTCAGGATACCAGTATTTATACTTGGAGGAGTTTGCTCTTTCAAAGTCAATGTGTCAGGGTAGTCTTGCATGCCGTGTTAATGAATGTAATCTTAGGTCATTCAATCACTAGAGCAAGCCAATTATATTGGTCCAGGCTCATCAGACATGTGTCTCCTGTTGTAGGCCTTAGAATGTGAAAATGTGTTTCAGATGCCAATTTCGGTGGCCATCTTGGCTGCCAGTTTTTTCAAGGTTAACTGTAGGATTTTTTCTATTAAAAGGTTAGTGTAAGTTTCCAAACGATGAATTAAAATTCCTCATTTGGCATGTTGTGTTATCTTAACACCGGCGCAGCACATGGAAAGAAATGTGATAACGGGAACATTTCATTTCAGAACTGTGGGAAGAAAAAGAAAGAAATACACATGCATTCTCAATAATCACTTCTCAAATTCACACATTAATTTTAGAATTATTGCAGCTGACATTGTCTGTTACAGCTGTACTGATTTAACTTTTTTGACGTTTTGTCTGGGATGGTTATGTGTCGGGTTCGACGCTGGACAATGCATCAACCATTGCATTGTTTACCTTTTCTCTCCTCTAATGAAGTTTTAACTACTCAGGTTCCTGCACCTTAACAATCTTTCTCCCTAAACCGACAGTGTGTAATAAATTGTTTTTTTAGACCCTGTGAGGTGTCTGAGATCTCCTCTGGGCCTTTGTTCTTGCTGAGTTCGCCTTTGAAATTGTTGTGTTTGATTAGCTTTGGGTTTGGCACCTGATCATTGTGTTGTTCAGTGGGTAGATCCACACTGACCTTACTTTTAGCTTTCTGGTGAGGTACCCAAGTGCTGTTTACTTTAGGGTACGTTCCCTTCACTTTTCTCTTTACTATGGGAAGAATTATTTTTTTTATCTACCCTATGTCCTCTGGGACATTACTGCTCGCAGGTCTTTGTCCAGCTTTCGCTGCACTCTGCAGCGGTACTTCGACTAGGTGAGGCATCTCCCTCACCATTGACATGCCTTTTTGGGACCTTTCCTTGTCCTTGCACGTTTCTGTAAATGCTGTTAGCAGCCTTTTTAGGCTGCCTCTTTGACCTGCATTTAAGGAGGAGAGCGTAGTGTCTGATGGATCTCACATTTCAGGGTTGGCTATTCGGAGAGTAGGGGGTTCCAGTTGGGAATCCTCCTGGCCCTCCTCTAACCTGTCCTCACCGCCCTTTCCAATCCTTCCCTCCTGACTGCCTGACAGATCTGTACTTGGCTGTTCCCTCCAGAGCCTTTGCTTCTTGCCTTTGGTCTGGAGTGTCAATTAAATAATGTACCTGACTATTCTTTTAGCCACTCGATATGGACCACTGAACCGGGATTTCAGGGGTTCACCCTGCAGTGGGAATAGTAACAATACATGGTCTCTGTCCTGAAATGTTTTAGCCTTGGCATTTCTGTCTCCTTACCTTTCCATAGCTGCCTGGGTGGTCTTTAGGTGCTCCCACAGCATAGAAATGCAGTGTAACATGGAATACTCATCCCTGTGTCCCAAAAACCTCTCCTTGATTAGTTTAAGGGAACCTCTCACCTCGTGTCAATAAACTAATTCAAAGAGACTAAAGCCAGTGGAATCATTGGATAAGTCCCTGGAAACCAACAGGAGAAATCCCAGCCCTTTGTCCCAGTCATGGGGTTGCTCATAGCAGTATGGCCTGATGATTGTCTTTAGGGTCTGATCGTACCGCTCCAAAGCCCCTTGTGACTATGGATGGTAGGCTGAGGACTTTATTTATTTACTTATTTTATTTATTTAGAGATACAGCACTGAAACAGGCCCTTCGGCCGACTGAGTCTGTGCCGACCATCAACCACCCATTTATACTAATCCTACATGAATGACATATTCCTACCACACCCCCACCATCCCTCAACTCCCCTCCCACCAACCTATACTAGGGGCAATTTATAATGGCCAATTTACCTATCAGCCTGCAAGTCTTTGGCTGTGGGAGGAAACCGGATCACCTGGTGAAAACCTACGCGGTCACAGGGAGAACTTGCAAACTCTGCACAAGCAGTACACATAATCGAACCCGGGTCGCTGGAGCTGTGAGGCTGCGGTCCTCCAGATTACCTAATAAAAAAAATGGACATAAAATGCGTGTCCTGATCCGACTGGATCTCAGATGGCAGCCCATATCGGGTAAAGAATTGGGTTAGCCCCTTCACCACAGCCTTGGCAGGTATAGTTCTTCAGGCGAATGGCCTCTGGGAATCGGGTCACCACATCCATAATGGTGAGAAGATACTGGAACACCTTTTTGTTTTCAGCAGGTGACCCCCACAATCCACCAGCACTCTGCTGAAGGGGTCCCCAAAAGCTGGTATGTGAATTAGGGTGCAGGCTTTATTGCAGGTTGGGGCTTCCCCACAACTTAGCACATGTGACTAGTTTTACAAAACGCCACCACATCTTTGTGAAGTTGTGGCCAGTCAAAATACTGTCTTCTGCGGGCTTTGATTTTTCATACACCGAAATGTCCATCCATTAGAAGGTCTTGGGTCATTCTTAATATTTCTTTAAGGGACCTCAGCGGCACCACTATCTGGTGAACCACTGTCCACTCTTCATCCTCTGCTCTGTGAGGAGGTCGCCACTTCCTCATCAGCACCTCATTATTTAACTAGTAACACTCTGCAACTCCCTCTGCTTCAGTTTTGGTTTGGACAGTCTGTGCTATTTTTTAACACTGGGTCGGGTTGTTGAACCTCAAATAAGGAAGAACTGTTTAATACATTCTTTGTCTCCTCTAACTTCACGAAGAAGGTTTCAGACAACCAGAATGTAGGGTAATCCGTCTGCAGTCTCAGTTCAGGGGATTGTTTTGCCAGGACCGAGTCACCACACAATCAGGGATAATGTCAGGGACCTTCTCCTGTAACTATTCTGTCTCCCGTACCTCTTTTGGTCTCTCTTGAACTACTGGGGAAGCTGCCACCTTTTCCCCTGTCAGATTATTACCCAGGAGCAGTTCGAACCATCACCCGGTAAACGAGGTACAATCCCCATGGTAAAGGGTCATGAAACTGGGTCACACTCCAAGTGCACCGGATATAAGGGTATGGACATATACTGCCATCCGACACCATTCACTAACGCTCTAGCATTCACTGCACTTTCTTTTTCCCAGCAGAAGGGATTGGGTGGCCCCTGTATCCTTGAGTATGACTATTGTTTTACTTGCCTCACTCAAGGGGTATGGGGTCACTTTTCCTTAGGATACAAATTCCTGGTACCTCTCAGGGATTTTGTTTATTTTTCCCGCACTCTCTGTGGTGTGTTTCCTGGTTCTGACTGCCGCAGTTGGAGGCACAGCCTGATCTGTTGTGCTTTCCATCAGGTCCCATTATCCTGCACTGATCTGGTGGTCCCTGATTAATGCTACAGGTTTTCCCATAACTTGCAGCATTCAGCTCGATGGTGATCTGCCTTATTCCAATGGAAACGCACAGGTCTTCGGCCTTTACTCCTCCTCTCAGTGCCGTCCTATTTGGCCTGAGGATGGTTCCCTGGGTGTACAGCTTTTCCTCCTTGCCCAAGGCTAATCGAGCTCCTATAACCTTCCCACCTTTTATTCTCGGGTCTTTGTGGTGACTAGGGAAGGGTTTCCCTTTTGGGGTTAAGGCTTTGTGTACAAGGGAAAATGCATCAGCCAGAATTGCAACCTGCCTGGCTCTTTGAACCTTTCGTACATCTTTGTGAGTTTTAATGGTAGGGAGAGCGAGTTTTTGAACTCCTTGAGATGGATCACCACTCTAAGGTTCAGATTTGTGGGCTGTAGTTTGAGTGTTTGTATCCACTGGTCAAAAGTAAACACAAAAGCTGACTTTAAATCTTCTATAGCGACCTAAAAATGAAACGTTTGGCGAATACAAATGTGGGTCCAATACAGGCAGAGTCAGGGGAATTTATAATGGTGGACAGAGAAATGGCAGTGAAGCTAAATGATTACTTTGTGTCTATCCTCATTGAGGAAGATACAAGGAAGTTTCCAGGATTAGAGATCCAAGGGATTAGGGAGAATGAGGACATGAAGGAAATTAATATTAGTAAGAATGTTGTATTGGAGAAATTAATGTGGCTGAAGTTTGATGAGGCCCCAGGATCTGATATTCTGCATTCCAGGGTGTGGGAAGAGATAGCTATGGAGATGGTGGCTGCATTGATGACTATCTTCAAAAATTCTATAGATTCTGGAGCGGTTCCTGCAGATTGGAAGGTAGCAAATATCACCCCACTATTTAAGCAGGGAGGGAGAGTAAAAACAGGGAATTAGAGACCTGCTTTCGTGCATCCGTCGTTGGGAAAATGCTGGGACTCTATTGTAAAGGATGTGATAAATGGACAGTTGGATAATAATCTGTTTGGGCATCATAAACATGGATTTATGAATGAGAAATCATGTTTGACGAACCTGTTGGAGATTGTATTGAGGATGTTACTAACAGAATTGATAAAGGGGAGTCGGTAGACGTGTTATACTTGAATTTTCAGAAGGCTTTTGATAAGGTCCCCCACAGGAGGTTGGTTAGCAACATTAAAGCACATGGGATAGGAGGTAATATACTGGCATGGATTAAAGATTGGTTAACAGGCAGAAAACAGTGAGTAGGAAGAAACGGGTCATTCTCACTTTGGCAGGCTGTGATTAGTTGTGTACCGCAAGGATCAGTACTTGGGCCCCAGCTGTTAACAATATATGTCAATGATTTGGATGTGGGGACCAAATGTAATATTTCCAAGTTCGCAGATGACACAAAACTAGGTGGGAATGTATGTTGTGAGGAAGATGCAAAGCGTCTTCAAGGGGATTTGGACAGACATTGTGACTGGGCAAGAACATGGCAGATGGGATATAATATGGACAGATATGACGTTATCCATTTTGGTAGGAGGAACAGATGTGCAGAGTATTTCTTAAATAGTAAGGGATTAGAAAGTGCAGATGTACAAAGGGAACCGTGTGTCAGCAAGTCACTGAAAACTAACATGCAGTGCAGCAAGCAATTCGGAATGCTAATGGTCTGTTAGCCTTTATCACAAGATGATTTGAGTACAGGAGTATTGAAGTCTTACTTCATGTGTATAGAACCTTGCTTAGACCACACCTGGAATATTGTGTGCAGTTTGGGTCCCCTTACCTTAGGAAGGATATTATTGCCATAGAGGGAGTGCAATGAAAGTTCACCAGACTTGTTCCCGGGATAGCGAGACTGTTCTATGAAGAGAGAAACTGGGCTTGTATTCTCTAGAGTTTCAAAGAATGTGTCGGGATCTCATTGAAACCCTCGAAATAATTAAAGAGATAAACAGCGTAAATGCGTGTACGATATTTCCCCTTGTTGTGGAGTCTAGAACTAATGGATACAATTTCAAAATAAGGGGGAAGCCACTTAGGACAGAGATGAGGATAAATTTCTTGACTCAGGGGTTTCTGAATCTTTGGAATTCTGCATCCCAGCCGGATGTGAATTCTCAGTCGGTGAGTATGTTTAAACTATAGATTGACAAAAAAGGGGATATGGAGATAATGTGTGAAAAAGGCATTGAAGTGGATGATCAGCCATGGTCATATTGAGTGGTGGAGCAGTCTCGATGGGCTGAATGACCTACTCCTGCTCCTATATCCCTGTGTTCGGAAGCTGCTTAACTCTTTCAAACTCGAAATCACTTTAGTCAGGCTGCTTTCGGAGGGTTTGGAATGTTTGACGGTACACTTCCGGTACTATCTCATGTACGCCCAGCATTGCATTTTTAGTCATCTCATAATCTGATGAACTTTCATCTGGCAACAGTGAATAAAACTCATGGGATTTTCCTGTTACTTTGTTTTGTCACAACAGTCTCCAGCTCTCCGCCGGACATTTCAGTTGCATTGCAAGCTTTTCAAAAGTGACGGATAATTCTGCCACATCCTCCTCATTGAACTTTGGAATGAACTGGGTGAAAGGGAGGAAGGCAGAAAGTAGGAAACATCTATCGTTGGGAAATTGTTAGAACCCATTATTAAGGAAGTAATAACTGGATATTTAGAAAGTCAAAACGCAATCCATCAGAGTCAGCATGGTTTTATGAAGGGTAAATCCTATTTGACGAATTTGCTAGAGTTCTTCGAAGCTGTGACAAGAAAAGTGGAAAATGGGGATCCTGCAGGTGCAGTATATCTGGACTTCCAGAAGACATTTGATAAGGTGCTGCACAAAAGGTTAATACACAAGGTAAGATTACATGGGGTTAGGGGCAATTTATTAACTTTGATAGAGGATTGGCTAACCAACAGAAAACAGAGAGTCGGCAGAAATGGGTCTTTTTCTGGTTGGCAAGATGTAACGAGTGGGGTACCACAGGGTTTGGTCCTTGTCCCCAGCTATTTACAATATATATTTATGACTTGGATGCAGGGATAGAAAGTACTGTTGCCAAATTTGCAGATGACACTAAAATAGGTGGGATAGTAAGTTGCAATAATTAAATAAGAAATTTACAAATTGATATGGATAGGTTCGGTGAATGATCCAAAATTTGGCAGATGGAGTTTAACGTGGGTAAGTGTAAGGTTATCCATTTTGGTCGGAAGAATAGAAAGGCAAATTATTACCTAACTGGAGAGAAACTTCAGAGTGCTTCGGTGCAGAAGGATCTGGGTGTCCTCGTGTATGAATCGCAGAAAGCTAGTTTTCAGGTACAGCAGGTGAAAAGGAAGGCAAATGGAATTTTGGTATTTCTTGCTAAAGGAATAGAATATAAAAGTAGGAAAGTGTTGCTGCAACTGTACAAGGCATTAATGAGACCGCACCTGGAGTATTGTGTATAGTTTTAGTCTCCTGACTTGAGGATGGATGTAGTTGCATTGGAGGCAGATCAGAGGAGAGTCACTAGATTGATTCCAGGGATGAGGGGTTTGTCTTCTGAAGAGAGATTGAGCACCTTATGCCTTTACTCTCTAGAGTTTAGAAGAATGAGAGTCGATCTAATTGAGGTAGAGAAGATGATTAAGGGGATTGACAAAGTAGACATAGAGAAGACGTTTCCTCTTGTGGGACAACCTAGAATGAGAGGTCATAGTTTTAGGATAAGGGATAAGGATTTAAAATAGAGATGAAGAGAAATTTCCTCTCTCAAAGGGTCGTGAGTCTGTGGGATTCACTACCCGGAGTGTGGTAGATGCCGGGTCATTGAGTGAATTTAAGGTGGAGATAGACAGATTTTTAATTAGTAATGGGTTGAAGAGTTATGGAGAACGGGCAGGAAAGTGGAGTTGAGGCCGAGATGAGATCAGCCATGATCATATTGAATGGCAAAGCAGGCTCGAGGGGCTGAATGCCTACTCCTGCTCCTAGTTCTTATGTTATTATGTTCTTATCTGGATCTTTCCAGACAAGAGCGGGTGACGTATCCAGTATCTCTCTCTATGTTGTCCATTCATGTATCTGCTGTGTGACGGAGGCCATCTATGTCGGGTGAGGTGAATTGTACTGTCTGCTCCATCAGCAGGGAGAAGCAGGTGAGAGATCCCGTGGCTTTGTCATGATAGCGGGATTCCTGATGGTCTAGGTGTCTCTGCGGGATCCCCATGGCAACGGGGAGAGGTACAGGAAATGATAGAACTCTCACTTCATCAATGTACAGTTGGTGTGCGAGCATGCCCAGTACATCATGTTGGTAAATGTCCACTATCCTGGCAACAGCCACCATACCTTCATTCTGAAGCAGTCAGCCGGTCCCAACACATCGGGCCCCCATGCAAAACCAAAATGTGGCTCATGACCTCTGAACCCTAGACACTCCCCTCCCCCACGCAAAACCACCAGGTGAAGCAATGCTTCCGATGTCTGAACCGCTTGGGGGGAGCCCTCCAGTACATACTGGAACAGGTGTCCAAGTTCATGGTGTTCTGCTGCACCCTTCACATCATCACCATCATGTGGACACAGGCATTGGCACCAGGAATCCGCAGGCTACCTCAGTAGGAGGAGGAGGAGGCAGGGAGGATATTTCCTGGATGATTTCAAACCGGACAAGCTGTCGTAGAGACGCTGCTAAGATTCCAGTTCCCATAGGACAACTTCCCTTTCCCACCATGGATCCCCCTCTTCTCCACCATTACATCCATCTGAGATGCCCCATCACAGCGTCCCCGAGGTAAGCATCCTGCAATAAAAACACCAACAAAATGTTTTTCATGATCATCTTTCTCCAACAACACATGCAATTATACAAACTAAACTGAACTATTCACCCTTGTGTGTTCCCTTAGTCCCTGTCTTGTGGGTTCCCCCAACTTGCCAAGTGCTCCTACACAGTGTTTCCCAGTGACTGCAGCATGGCTGGTGGAAGGCTGCTGTCTTTCACTGAGGGAGACTGCAGATGCCCTTGCAGGACGTCCTCGAACAACTATGGGCCTTGAGGGCTCGGATTCAGACTGCACCATCTCGACATGGGCAGCAGCTCCAGCAATGTTCACATCTGAGTCCTGTGTATTATAACTCGTTTGTGACCTCGCCCTCTGGTGATCTGACACATGAACTATCCTTTCCCCCTGGCCTGGCTGCAGCTCACTCATGCTCGGTGACTCACCACGTGCAGATTCTGACTCGATACCAGCCTCTAAGGTACACGCACTATAAGTATTTGATCTGGTGGCTGTGAGTGTCAGACCTAGTGATGGGGCTTTGTTGCTCTTTTGCTGCTTTCTTTCTGTCTCCTGAAGCTGCTGTGACTGGGAAGCTGGCAGTATTGGGTTATAATTGGAAAGTATAAAATCAGGAGGGGAGGTTTGGGGTGAAGGATTGGGTGTGGAATGGAAAGCAGGAGGTCCATGGTCTCACTATCTCCAGCTTGTACATCAACATTTCTAATGTTTACCAGTTCTGATGAAGGGTCACAGATCTGAAACATTAACTCTGTTTCTCTCGACACCGATGCTGCCAGACCCACTGAGTATTTCCAGCACTTTCTGTTCAGGTACACAGATGTGCCCCATTGACAAACTTATCTCAGCCCTTTTTTTAGCTTAAATTTGCATTTCTGGACATATGCAAATATTCCATTGAGAATGAAATTTTAATTACAATCATACACCTCGAAAATCCTCAGGATGTCCGTCTCCCAGGTGTGCCTGTTTTTCTTCTCTACCAGGTTATCAACTGACTATTTCCTGTGATATGCTAGTGAGATTGTATTTCTGGCTTTTCTTATTCAAAACTCTCTGAAAGAACCGTCCCCCCCCCCCCCCCCACCCACGCTCTTAGTGATGAACACACACGTTTGATAGAGTGTAAACTCTTTTTGTTGCCAAATCTCCTACTCATTCATCACTCAACTGAGTTTACAATTTCGCACAAGCCAAGTAAACCAAGCCGATCATCTCGATCTCTGTGTTCTCTCTCCTAACCACTGGAAGGTCTGATCTAGGGTCAGAGATTACCCAAAAGGAGGTCAAAGGGTCACAAGCAGTTTATTGAGTAGTGGCGGTTCAAATACAGCACAAAATCAGAATAAACACAGTAGAGAAACAATCTGTGACATATGAGAAAGTCTTTCTGGCTGTGGATTAGATTTTTTAGAAGCTATTATTAAAGATGTTATAGCAGGGCAGGTAGAAAAATTCAAGGTGATTAGGCAGAGTCAACATGGTTTTGTGAAAGGGAAATTACGTTTAATCAATTAACTGGAGTTCTTTGAAGAAGTAACATGTGCTGTGGATAAAGGCGACTGGTGGATGTACTGTACTAGATTTCCAGAAGGCATTTGATAAGGTGCCACATCAAAGGTCATTGCGAAAAATAAAAGCTCATGGTGTAGGGGGTAACACATTGCCATGGATAGACGTTTGGTTAGCTAACAGGAAACAGACAGCAGCCATAAATGGGTAATTTTCTGGTTGGCAGGATGTAACGAGTGGGGTGCCACAGGTATCAGTGCTGGGGCCTCAACTTTTTACAGTTTGTTTAAATGAATTAGATGCAAGGACCGAAGGTGTGGTTGGTAAATCTGTTGATGAAACAAAGTTCTGAAGAGGACATAAGGCGGCTGCAAACGGACATAGATAGATTGAGTGAGAAGGCAAAGATCTGGGAAATGGAGTAGAATGTGGGGAAATGTGAAATTGTCCATATTGGTAGTAATAATGAAATTAAACTAAGCATATTATCTGAATGGTGAGGGATTGCAGAACTCTGAGATGCAGGAGTATCTGGGTGTCCTGGTGTATGAATTGCATAAGGTTAGTATGTCGGTTCAGAAAGTAATTAGGAAAGCTAATATAATGATATCATTTATTGTGAGAGGAACTGAATACAAAGGTAGGGAGGGCATTGGTGAGACATTATCTGGAATTCTGTGTTCAGTACTGGTCTCCTTATTTAAGGAAACATGTAAATGCGTTGTAAACAGTTCAGAGAAGGTTTATTAGATGAATATGGGCGGACTGTCTTATGAGGAAAGGCCGGACAGGCTAGGCTTATATCAGCTGGAGTTTAGAAGAGTAAGGGGCGACTTGATTGAAACATTGAAGATTCTGAGCGTGGGATAGAGCAAGTGAGGGCGACAGAGAGAGAGAGGGAGAGATAGAGAAAGAGAGAAGGAAAGAGCTGAGCTCATCGGCTGCTGAAAACCTCATCCATGCCTTAGTTACCTCGAGATTTGACTATTCCAGCACACTGCTGGCTTGTTTCCCACATTCTACTCTCTGTAACCTTGTCCCTTGTGGTCTTCCAAAACTCTGCTGCCATCTTCTAATTTACACCAAATTCTGTTCACCCAACATCCCAGTGCTCATTGACCTACATTGGCTCTTGGTCCAGTAACACCTCAATTTTAATATTCCAACCATGAGATCAAATCCCTCCATGTACTCGTCCTTCTGATTATCCCAATCCCCTGTCCATTTCCAATATTCCTGAAACTTGTTCATCTTAAATTCTTTTGCTAATTCCCTTTATAAAGGTGGGTTTCTTTCCCCCTGTCTCTATCCCTGACCACACATTTCATCTCTTCATCTTCCACCCTGAAAAATCATATAAAAGGGAGGCAGGAACTCTGTTGCCACTCCTACACCACTGTAAGATCTGATCGAGGGTCACAGATTAACAGAAAGGAGGTCGAAGAGTCACAAGCAATTTTTTGCAGGGAAACCATTGGAAAAAATTCGGAGGGACCGGATTAATCTCCACGTGGAGAGGCATGGATTAATCAGGAGTAGTCAGCATGGCTTTGTCAAGGGGAGTTCGTGTCTAACTAAATTGATTGATTATTTTCGAGGCGGTGACTAGGGGTGTAAAGGAGGGTAAAGCAGTAGTCTATATGGACTTCAGTAAGGCTTTTGATGGGGTCCCGCATGGGAGAATTGTTAAGAAGTTAAGAGCCCATGGGATCCAGGGCGATTTGGCAAATTGGATCCAAAATTGGCTTCGCGGTGGGAGGCAGAGGGTGATGGTCAAGGGTTGTTTTTGCGAGTGGAAGCCTGTGACCAGTGGTGTACTGCAGGGATCGGTGCTGGGACTCTTGCTGTTTGTAGTGTACATTAATGATTTAGACGTGAATATAGGAGGACTGATCAGTAAGTTCGCAGCTGAAACGAAAATTGGTGGTGTTGTAAATAGTGAGGAGGAAAGCCTTAGATTACAGGACGATATAGATGGGCTGGTAAGATGGGCAGAGGAGTGGCAAATGGAATGTAATCCTGAGAAGTGTGAGGTGATACATTTGGGGGGGCGAACAATACAAGGAAATATACAATGGATGGTAGGACCCTAGGAAGTACTGAAGGTCAGAGGGACCTAGGTGTACTTGTCCATTGATCACTGAAGGTAGCAGCACAGGTAGACAATGCGGTCAGGAAGACGTATGGGACACCTTCCTTTATTAGCCGAGGCGTAGAACATAAGAGTAGGTAGGTTATGATGGAGCAGTATAAAACGCCAGTTAGGCCACAACTGGAGGACTGTGTATAGTTCTGGTTGCCGCACTATAGAAAGGAGGTGATTGCAAAGGAGAGGGTGCAGAATAGATTCACCAGGATGTTGCCTGGGCTGGAGCATTTCAGCTGTGAAGAGCGACAGAAAAGGCTAGGGTTGTTTTCCTTAGAGCAGAAAAGGATGAGGGGTGTCATTTTTGAGGTATACAACAGAATGAGGGGCATTGATAGGTTAGACATGAAGAATCTTTTTTCCCTCAGTGGACGGGTTAATAACCAGGGGGAATAGATTTAAGGTAAGAGGCAGGAGGTTTAGAAGGGATTTGAGGAAAATAATTTTCACCCAGAGGGTGGTTCGAATCTGGAACACACTGCCTTAAGAGATGGTCCGGGCAGCTACCCTCACAACATTTCATAAGTGTTTAGATGAGCACATGAAACGCCATAGCAAACAAGGCTACAGGCCAAGTGCTGGGAATTGGGATTAGAATAGTTCGGTGCTTGATGGCCAGCACAGACACAATGGGCTGAAGGTCCTGTTTCTGTGCTGTATATCTCTATAATTCTATGACTCTATTGAGGAGTAACAGTTCAAATACAGCACAACATCAGAAGAGACATTGTGTACATCCGACCTGTGGCAGGTGAGAATGGCTTTCAGTTATGGATCAAATGTTAGAAGCTATTATTAAAGACGTTATAGCAGGGCACGTAGAAAAAAATCAAGGTGATCAGGCAGAGTCAACATGGTTTTGTGAAAGGGAAATCATGTTTAACCAATATACTGGAGTTCTTTGAAGAAGTAACATGTACTGTGGATAAAGGGGAACTGGTGGATTTACTGTACTTAGATTTAGAGAAGGCATTTGATAACGTACCACATCAAACGTCATTGTGGTAAATAAAATCCCATCGTGTAGGGGGTAACATAATTGGCATGGATAGAGGATAGGCCAGCTAACAGGAAACAGAGTAGGCATAAATGGGTTATTTTCTGGTTCGCAAGCTGCGGCAAGTGGTGTGCCACCATGATCAGTGCTGGGGCCTCAACTTTTTACAATTGATACAAAAAACTTTGATGAATAGACCGAAGGTATGCTTTCGAAATTTGCTAATGACTCCAAGATTGGTAAGAAGGTAAGTTCTGAAGAGGACATAAGGAGGCGACAAAGGGATTAGGAAAGGTTAAATGAGTGGGCAAAGAACTGGCAAATGGAGTATAATGTGGGAAAAGATCAAACTGTCCATTTTGGTTGGAAGACTTGACTGTTACCTCGAGACTTAACTATTCTAACTCACTCCTGGCTGCTCTCCCATAACCTACTCTCTGTAAACCTGTGGTCATCCAAAACTCTGCTGCCACCTTCTAATTTACACTAAATTCTGTTCACCCAACATTCCTGTGCTCACTGATCTACATTGGCTCTTGGTCCAGTAACACCTCAATTTTAATATTCTCACTCGTATGATCAAATCCCTCATGTCCTCACCCCTCTGATTATCCCAATCCCCTGTCCATTTCCAATATTCCTGAAGCTTGTTCATCTTAAAGTCTTTTTCTAATTCCCTTTTAAAAGTGAGTTTCTTTCCCTCTGTCTCACTCCCTGACCACACATTTCATCTCTCCAGCTCCACTGGTGCTGTGGAAGTTCGGATCCATAAAATGGTGTGAGCTGCACTGCCGGTCACATCCAGCACATTGTACAGGACACCCAGGCTGTCCGGGGTGATAACGTGGGTGTAACATGTGTGCGTCTGTAGTGTGAGGAAGGGTCTGAATATGGTGTCAATCAGCCATTCCAGCAGCTTTGATGGACGTCTTTGAAACTTGGTCTGTGCATGTCCACTGACCGCCTGTGTCAGTCACTCTCAGCTGAACATACATTCAGCAGCACGAGGAACCCCCTCTAGTGTTATTTAAAAAGACCAGGTATCCATCTTACAGTTTTCTGGAGGTTGTGTTGTGAGCTGCTGCAGACATTCAGGGAGGACAGAGAATTTGTTGACCCAACAGTAGGGGCGTGGAACGCCCTGCCTGCAACAGTAGTCGACTCGCCAAATTTAAGGGCATTTAAGTGGTCATTGGATAGACCTATGGATGAAACTGGAATAGTGTAGGTCAGATGGTTTCACAGGTCGGCGCAACATCGAGGGCTAAAGGGCCTGTACTGCGCTGCAATGTTCTATGTTCTATGTTCTATAACTCTGGACAAGGTATAGGGACTGTAGTTACAGTGTCTCTGGGTCTGTAACATGACCAACAAATGGAGCAGAGGCTGCAGAGAGGGGATGCTCTGAAAGAATGGATGAGGAAGGGGCTCTGCCCTACCAACCCCGGGTTTTCCAAGAGCACTTTTCCTACCTACACCTAACCCAGGAGCAGTGTGTGACGTGACTCTGATTCAATTAGGAGGTGGTCACAGAGCTGTGTCACCTCCTGTAACACGACCTAGAGCCTCACACCAGGGTGAGGACGGAGCTGTCAGTGGATGTTAAGGTCACAGTTTAATTGAACTTCTTTGTATCTGGATCTTTCGAGACAAGAGCAGGAGACGTATCCAACATCGAGTCACAGAGACTGATAGCGTCATTTAGGACATAGAAGGAGGCCATTCATCCCATCATATCCATGCTGGCTCTCCATGGAGCAATCCTGTCAGTCCCACTCCCCCACTCAATCCCTGTAGCAAATTCATTTCCTTCAGGTCTCCACCAGCTTTCATTTGAAATCAATGATTGTCTCTGCTTCTAACGCACTTGTGGGCAGTGAGTTCCAGATCATTAACACCCGCTGCATAAAGAAAAACATTCTTCCTCATATTCCTCCTGCATCACTTGTCCAGAACCTTCAATCCGTGTCCCTAGTCTTTCTTCCATCAGTTAATGGGAACACTTTGTCATTGTCTAAATTATCTAAACCTGCCATAATCGTGTAACCTAACCTTGGAACTAAAATCCTCCATCCCTGGAACCATCCTGTTAAATCCCCTCAGCACCAAGGACCTTCATAATCTTTCTGAAGTGTGGTGACCAGAATTGGACACAGTAGTCCAGCTGAGACCTAACCAGAGATTTTTAAACATTCATCATAACTTCTCTGCTTTTGAACTCAATACCTCTCTGTATGAAGTCCAAGATTATATGTATTTTACTATCCAATCTCTCAATATGTCCTGCCACCTTAAACGATGGATATTCATACACCCACAGGTCTCTCTGTTCCTGCACACTGTTTAGAACAGTGTTATTAAGCCTATATTGCCTTCCTATCCTTTCTGACAAAATGCATCACCTCACACTTGTCTCACACTTTCATCTGCCACTCGTCTGCTCATTCCAATCAGTATCTATGTCCTGTTGCAGGTGGTTCTGAACATACTCACTGTTTGTCACAGCTCCATGTTTGGTATCAGAGGCGGATTTTGAAATTCTACTCTGTATTCCAAGATCCAAGTCATTTATACACAGCAAAATTAAACAGTGGCCCGAGCACTGGCCCTGGGGGAATACCCACTGTCTAACACCTTTCAGTCTGAAAAACTCCCATTTACTATGACACACTGTTTTCTCTATGTAAACCATTTTTTTATCCAATTGGACACTGACCCTCCCATTCCATTTGACTCAATGTTGGTAATTAACCTTTTCTGTGGCACTTTATCAAACACATTGTTCAAACCAATCTAGACAACATCCATCACATTCCCTTCATCAACCTTCTCTGTTACATCATCAAAATTGCAATTAGATTAGTCAAGCATGACTTTCCTTTTGTAAATCTATGCTTTCTATCCTGAAGTAACTCAAACCTCTCAAATGCTTGTGGTTTTATCCCTGATAATTGTTCTAAAACCTTTCCCACCACTGATGTTGCACTAACTGGCCTGTAGTTGTGAGGAATGTGTGCTGTCCATTGATGTATCCGCTAGGTGAGAGAGGCCATCTATGTTGGGTGAAGTTAATACACCTTTTTCTCCCTCAGCAGGGAGAAACAGGATAAGGGGACCCCTGGCTTTGAGAGGATAGCTGCATTCCTGTTTTTTGAGATGTCTCTACGGTGTCCCCATGTCAACGGGGAGAGGTACAGGAACTGGAAGAACTCTCACTCCATTAATGTACAGTTGGTGTGTGAGCATGCCCAGTACATCATGTTGGTGAATGTCCACCATCCTGGCAGCAGCCACCATCCCTTCATTCTGAAGCAGTCAGCCCGTCCCGACACATCGGGCCCCCATGCAGAACCAGAATGTGGCTCCTCGGAGACAAATATAACCCCCCCTCTCCAGACACAGCTCATGTTTCTACTCCCCCAAACCTCCTCCCACCACCACCCAACCTCACACAATTAACATGTGTATAATGTGAACAATGAAGTCACCAGGAACATGGTGGAACAGACCATCAGTGTGATGAAGTAATGCATCCACTGTCCGAATCGCCAGAGGGAGCCCTCCAGTCCACACTGGAGCAGGTGTCCAAGTTCATGGTGTTCTGCTGCACCCTTCATATCATCACCATCATGAGGACACAGGCATGGGAACCAGGAATCCGGAGGCTACCTCAGGAGGAGGAGGAGGAGGCAGGGAGGATATTTCCTGGATGCCTTCGACCCAGAAAGACCGTCAGAGAGACCCTGCTAATATTCTGTTTCCCATAGGACAACATCTCTTTCCCACCATGGATCCCCCATTCTCCATCATTACACCAATCTGAGACGCCCCATCACATTGTCCCCTTGCTCACCATCCTGCAATAAAAAACACCAACAAAATTATTTACTTTGACATCTTTATCCAACAGCACATCCAATTATACAAACAAAACTGAACTATGCACCCCTGTGTATTCTCTTAGTGCCTGTCTTGTGGGTTCCCTCGACTTGACTAGTGCTCCTACACAGTGTTTCTCCAATGACTGCAGCATGGCTGATGGAGGGCTGCTGACTTTCCCTGGGGGAGACTCCAGGTGGCCTTGCAGGACGTCCTCGAGCAGCTCTGGGCTTTGAGGACTGGGCGTCGGACTGCACCACCTCGACATGGGCAGCAGTAGCCTGGGATGTCTGATGGGTAACAGCAAGTACACTGGTGGAGTGGCAGTGAAGGGAGAACAAATACTGTCATCCTGAGAGAGGACAGCAGGTTCATGCTCCATGGAGACACTGTCATTCCCACGGGGCGGCACCTCAGCAATCCAAGTAATCTAATGGATCACAGGTTGCAGGACTGCTGTGAGATCCTGCAAACCCCTTTGAACACTGAGATCCACAGCCATGTTGACAGCAGTCTGATCCTGCATGGCAGCAAGCATGGATCTCATGACATAAAAGCAAAATACTGCAGATGCTGGAAATCTGAAACAAAAACAAGAAATGCTGGATTCACTCAGCAGGTCTGGCAGCATCTGTGGAAAGAGAAGCAGAGTTAACGTTTCGGGTCAGTGACCCTTCTTCGGAAAAGTAGGACCCTTCCGAAGAAGGGTCACTGACCCGAAATGTTAACTGTGCTTCTCTTTCCACAGATGCTGCCAGACCTGCTGAGTGATTCCAGCATTTCTTGTTTTTGTTATGGATCTCATGACTTCAGTCTGAGCTTCCACTGCAGCACTGAGACGTCATATAACTCTGGACTCTTGAGCATCTCCGAGTTTAATTACTCTACCATTGATGGCCGTACCTTCGGCTGCCGAGGCCCTAAGCTCTGGAAGAGAAGAGCAGAACGTCTTTAAGGTAGGCATTCCTGGAATAGAAGTGACAGTGAATTAAATACTAAAATAAAAACAAAATACTGCGGTTGCTGGAAATCTGAAATGAGAACAGAAAGTGCCAGAAATACTCAGCAAGTCTGGCAGCATCTGTGCAGAGAGAAACAGAGTTAATGTTTCAGATCTGTGTCCCTTCATCAGAAATGGAAAACGTTAGAAATGTAACAGTCTGTCATTTAAACTCTCCCCTCTCCGTCCCATCACAATCCTTCCTTCTTGTTCCTCTTCCCCTTCCCCTCTTTCACTTGCTCAAAGACTGTTACATTTCTAACATTTACCGGTTCAATTGACAATTTCCTGTGATATGCTAATTTCATTGTATTTCTGGCTTTACTTATTCAAAACTCTCTTAAAGTTCCCCTACCCCCGCCCCGCCCCGCAACTCTTAGCTATGAACACACACACGTTTGATCGAGTGTAAACTCTCTCTGTCTCCTAATCCATTTGGACAGTGAGAATAAAAACTGATCATATTATTTGAATGGTGATGGATTTCAGAAGTTGCAGAGGGATATGTGTATCCTGCTGCATGAATTGTATAAGGTTAGTCTGCAGGTTCAGCAAGTAATTAGGAAAACTAATAAAATATTATCATTTATTGCGAGCGGAATAGAACACAAATGTAGGGTGTTTATATTTCAGTTATACAGGTCATTGATGAGACCTCATCTGGAGTACTGTGTACAGTATTGGTCTCCTTATTTAAGGTAGCATGCAAATGCGTTGGAAGCAATTCAGAGAAGATTTCCTAGACTAATACCTGGAATGGGCGGGTTGTCTTATGTTGAAAGGCTGGAGGGCTAGTCTTATATCAGCTGGGGTTTAGAAAAGTAAGAGGCGACAAGATTGAAGCATATAAGACGATTAGGAAAGTAAGAGGCGACAAGATTGAAGCATATAAGACTCTGAGTGTGGGCCAGAGCAAGAGAGGGAGACAGAGAAAGAAACAGGGAGAGAGAAAGAGAGAGTTCAGCTCATCTGCTGCTCAAACTCTCATCCATGCCTTTGTTGACTTGAGACTTGACTATTCTAACACACTCCCAGCTGGTCTCCCACATTAAAACTTTCTGTAACCTTGTAATCATCCAAAACTCTGCTGCCATCTTCTAATTTACACCAAATTCTGTTCACCTAACATCCCCGTGCTCACTGACCTACATTCTCTCTTGGTCCAGTAACACCTCAATTTTAATATTCTCACTCGTGTGATCAAATCCCTCCATGTCCTCAACCCTCTGATTATCCCAATCCCCTGTTCATTTCCAATATTCCTGAAACTTGTTCATCTGAAAGTTTTTTTCTAATTCCCTTTTTAAAGTGAATTTCATTCCCTCTGCCTCTCCCTGACCACACATTTCATCTCTCCAGCTCCACTGATGCTGTGGAAGTTTGGATCCATACAATGGTGTGAGCTGCACTGCCGGTCACATCCAGCACATTGTGCAGGACACCCAGGCGGGCCGGGGTGATAGCGTGGGTGTAACATGTGTGTGTCTGCAGCGTGAGGAGGGGTCTGAATAAGATGTCAATCATCCATTCCCGCAGCTTTGATGCACGTCTGTGAAACTTGGTCTGTGCATGTCCACTGACCGCCTGTGTTAGTCGCTCTCAGCTGAACATGCATTCAGCGGCACGAAGAACCCCCTGGTGTTATTTAAAATGACCAGGCATCCAAATTACAGGTGAGGGGCTTTTGACGTACTTCTGCTATTGTAAAGTTAGTGGAGGTGCTGTGGATGGTTTTCTGGAGGTTGTGTTGTGAGCTGCTGCAGACATTCAGGGAGGACAGAGTATTTGGTGACACAAATCTGGACGAGGTATGGGACTGTAGTTACAGTGTCTCTGTGTCTGTAACATGACCAGCAAATGGAGCGGAGGCTGCAGAGAGGGGAAGCTCTGGAAAGAGAGAGGAGGAGGGGGCTCTGCCCTACCCACCCCTGGTTTTCCAAGGGCAAAAAGAGCAGTGGTCCTAATACCGAGCCTTGGGGAACACCACTGTATACTCCTATCGAGTCTGAACAACAACCTTTCACCACTTCTCTCTGTTTACTGTTCCTTAGTCAATGTTATATCCACACTGTCACTGTCCCTTTCATCCATAAGGTTCAGTTTTCCTAACCTGTCCATTGAATGACACTTGATCAAACACCTTTTGAAAGTCCATATATATAACTTCAATCACACCACCCTCATCAACCCTCTCCATTGTTTTATCAAATAACTCCATCAAGTTTACCTCAGCACTACCTCTCTCCACTCCTCCACTGTTGTTAAATTATCAGACTGCTTATCCGACATCCAGTGCTAGATGAGCAGAAATTTCCTCCTGTTAAATATTGGGAAGACTGATGCCATTGTTTTCACTCCCCACTCCAACTCTGTTCCCTTGCTATTGATTCCATCCCTCTTCCTGGTGACAGTCTGAGATGCAGACAGTATGTTTACATCCTTGGTGTCACATTTCACCCAAAACGATCTTTAACCTCATTTTCAGAAATTCATTGCAGCCGCCTATTTCCACCTCAGTAACGTCACCCGACTTCACCTCTGTCTCAGCCCATCTGCTGCTGAAACCTCATTCATGCATTCGTCACCTCTAGATGTGATTATTCCAACTCACTCCTGGCTGATCTCCCACATTCTACTCTCTGTAAACTTGAGGTCATCCAAAACTCTGCTGCCCATGTCTTAGCTCACACCAAGTCCCGTTCATCTATCACTGACTGACATTGGCTCCCAGTCAAGTAATGTCTTGATTTTAAAATTATTTTCCTTGTTTGCAGATCCCTCCATGGCCTCGCCCCCCGCCCCATATCTTTGTAATCTCCTCCACCTCCACAACCCACCGAGATATATGTACTCCTCTAATTCCGGCCTCTAGTGCACCCGGATTTTAATCACTGCACCACTGGGGACTAGGTCTTCAGCTGCCTAGGCCCAAAGTTCTGGAATATCCTCACTGCACTGTTTTTTTTTTCATTCGTTCATGGGATGTGGGTGTCACTGACAAGGCCAGCATTTTTTGCCCATCCCTAATTGCCCTTGATGACTGAGTGGTTTGCTGGACCTTTCAGAATTCAGTTTAGAGTCAACCACATTGTTGTGGGTTTGGAGTCACATGGAGGTCAGACCGTATAAGGATGGCAGATTTCCATTGCTGAAGAACATCAGTAAGCCAGGCTGTTTTTTTTATGACGATCAATGGTAGCATCATGGCACCATTGCTGAGAATAGTTTTCAAATGCAGATTTGTATTAATTAATTGAATTTTAGCTCATATTGAATTTTAAATTGCACCAGTTACCACGGTGGGATTTGAACCCATGTCCTCCGAGAATCAGCCTGAGCCTCAGTATTACAATTTTGGTAATATTACCACTCCGCTACGGTCACCACCTTTCCGTCTCGCTTTCCTCCTTTCAGGTACTCCTTAAAACCTATCTCTTTGTTCAAGCTGTTGGCCATCTGATCTAATATCTCATGTTGTGTCTCAGTGTCATACTTTGCTTCGTAATGATCCTGAGAAGCACTTTGGGATGTTTTATAACATTAAAAGCACTATATAAATATAAGTCGTTGTTGAGGTTTGCCAGACATGCTTTTTCATCACCATATCCCTACTGCTGTCTATTTATTATTCCATGTTTTTCAAAGCAATGAATATATTTGTCCTGGGTTATGAAATTTCCCCATCAGTGACGTTAAACTGTCTGGTCAGTAAATACAGTGTTTACTCAATCGCTCCTTTTTTTCAAGTAGTGTGTAACATTTACAACCCTCCAAACCTCTGTCACAACTCGCATATCCAAGGAGGATTGAAAAATTCTGTTCAGTGCCTCCGCTATTCCCACCTTTCCTTCCCTCAGCATCTTTCATACATCCCATCCAGACCGGATAAATGTTCTACTTTATTGTGGTACAAACAGTGCTGGACTGAAAGGGGTTAACTGAAACTGTTTGTTTAGTGACTGGTATTAATGTCAGTCTCCACGGACCCTAATTGTTTCACTGGAGGGTTTCCAACTTCTATTAATATGGGAGTCATTTCAATGTATTATCACATAGTGTCAACAGGAGCATCAAACCCGGCAGTAAGAGGGACCAACAGCTCCAGGCAGAGGGAGAGGATAGATCAGAATCTGAGAACAATAGATGGGAATGTTACAACAATGGGTCAGAATCTGAAAACAATCGATGGGAATGTTATAACAATGGACAGGAGTTTAATCTGGCAATTTGACGCTCTTTCCACATATTATGACTGGTTCTCATTAGACTATCGGATCTTTTTGGCTCTTCAGGTTATTCAATATATTTACTATCCCATCCTCGCTATTATTGGTGTTCCTGGTAAGACTCTTTATCCAGCTATTAATTCTATGAACCGTGTTTAACTGAATTACTGCCCCTGTCATTTTCTCATCCCTCTTTGCTGTTGTTGTTAGTCCTGGTGAGTCTTTGATAAAGGCTGCAAACTCGACAAAGCATTGCTAATTTTGTTACTGGTCGTGCAATTTTCTCTCTAGGCGTTGCTTGTGTTTATGTTCCTGGTAAGACCTTGTATAGAGCTATCAGATTGTTGCTGTGCCTAATCAGCACTTACTCTTGAAGAATTCACAGAATCGGACTGGTGGAAGGTATATCAATGTTTATTCACACATTAAATCATCAGGTACAAGCACTCACTACTTGCATGTTATACTACCCCAAGACACGAGGTGATCAGTCTCAGAATGGCAGCTGCCTTTCTATTCTCTGAGTCCATGACTCAGGGAATTTTCTTGAATGTTCTTCCTCGGGGTTCTCGTGCTGTCACCATTTTCAGCCATTGTCTACTGTGAGTCTCATCCGACCTCATGCCAATAGAAACTCCTTTATCTGGTTTGTGCAGGGACACTGTCTGGTAGAATCTCTCTCTTGTTTCAGCCTGCTTTTCTGTATGGTCTACAATTCCTTGACCATCTGTTTGCTGTGCTCCTTCTAACCAGCCCCTCTATGTTTCAAAACGTTGTGTATTGTTGTGTGACGAGCCTCATTGCTTCAATTACGTTCTTATGTGTTTTTACTGAGTCTACACCCACCACCACAACACCCCCACCACCCCCGTCACCCTCTGATCATGCAGGGCTATGCCCAAGGGATCACACTCTCATGTCTCTTTGGTAGTACACTTCTGCAATTATAATTTCATTGTTAACGCAAGATCATAAGCAGTGTAATGTTAAAGAAAGCACAATGTTAACATCGTTGTTACATAATTAATCACTTGTGCGAGCATAATACAGTCGCAATTTAACTTTTAGAATACATTTGTCATTCATTAATTCATTTTAAGTATCTACCAATAGTTATACAACTACCCTCGTGTTACATAATTAATTGTCAATATTTTAATGGAGCAACTTCAAATACTGATTGCCTTTAAGGTAGCTGTCCAACCTGTGTTCATACATCCTCTCACATTCTTTAATCAATTTCTTAAGTTTCCGAATTAAGTATGTCACATATATCACCATGACACCCGAAACGACTATCAGGACATGGGAGCTATTTCGAAACCAGGGTGTATCTTCACGTTTGACCCCCAGTTCCATAAGTCCTCCCACCAGGTAGAATCATTTATCTCATCAATCTGAACTTGTATCATCTTCCACTGTTGTTCCAGATTGTAGTACACTACATCAATGGTTTCTCGTTGCTGCCTCTCTTGACCCAAACGTATGGGCAATGGCTGAATAGTATATTTATGTTCCCGAAGGTAATTTATCAAGTCGTCCTTAATACTTTCTGTAACAATTATCGTTTCTGTCTTTCTTTTATGTATGCCGACCAACTCCGTCTTCTCTACTCAAGTTGGTATTTGTGGGTTGACAAGCGACGTACTGTTGCTCACCAGACAAATCCGGTTATGTCCATACTGGTACTTCTTCATTGTGGTGGTTAAGCAATATCTCCCCTTTGCCTTATAGGCCACATGGGTTAACCTGATAATGCCTTCCTCGTTTCCATGGTGCAATTTACAGTGGTATTAAATCCACATTTTGATTCTGCTGTTTTATATGTATGTATATATATATATAGGGTAAGGACATATGACCACCTGGTTTTCCAGACGACACTTAGACAAAGTTGTCCCAATTATCTCCTTTCCAATTTTCACAACATAGGTCAATATATCATAGTATTTTCTGTAATCCTCTCCTCGCTGCATCTACTATTCTCTGCAGTAATAGGACAGATGGAAAAGGTTTGCCATCTGCTGACACAAAACCTCTCGCTTCCCACAGAGGTAGGTACTCGGTCAAACAGTTACACACGTACATACTGTCAGAATTTATATCAACCAGTGGGGGAAACATGTGGTTGTGTCAGCACAAAGTGACTGCAGCTCGTTCGGCACACTGCACACTTAAACTCGCCAGTAACTGTAAGGCAATGTCTTTAATAGGTTTTCCATTATGATCCTGTATTTGTAATCCGCACTTTGCCTGCCTAATCCCATCCTCCACTGCAGATGAACCGTCAACAAAAATGTTGAGTGCTGGTTTGATTTCTGATTTCTTCCGTTGGACACTCCCGCCCCGCACTGATTTTGACACAAAATGTCCCTTGACGGCCTTTTCTGTCAAAACCTGACACTCATGGGGTTCAGCCTGGTAGATTAAATTGTATGCCAAGCATGTCAAAGTATTTTCCTTTTTTACTGAAATATATCTATCTTGCAAGAGCAAGGCCCACCGAGCAATGTGATTCTGACTAACATTACCGTCCTTCAGTCATCCATCCACTAACAACTGGAAGGGTGTGTGTTCAGTTAGGATAGTAACAGGGCTGAGGCTGACAATATAACATTACCGTCCTTCAACCGTCCATCCAGTAACAACTGGAAGGGTGTGTGTTCAGTTAGGATAGTAAAGGGGCTGAGGCTGACAATATAACATTACCGTCCTTCAACCATCCATCCAGTAACAACTGGAAGGGTGTGTGTTCAGTTAGGATAGTAACAAGGCTGAGGCTGACAATATAACATTACCGTCCTTCAGCCGTCCATCCACTAACAACTGGAAGGGTGTGTGTTCAGTTAGGATAGTAACAGGCTGAGGCTGACAATATAACATTACCGTCCTTCAACCGTCCATCCAGTAACAACTGGAAGGGTGTGTGTTCAGTTAGGATAGTAACGGGGCTGAAGCTGACAATATAACATTACCGTCCTTCAACCGTCCATCCACTAACAACTGGAAGGGTGTGTGTTCAGTTAGGATAGTAACAAGGCTGAAGCTGACAATATAACATTACCGTCCTTCAACCGTCCATCCACTAACAACTGGAAGGTTGTGTGTTCAGTTAGGATAGTAACGGGGCTGAGGCTGACAATATAACATTACCGTCCTTTAGCTTCCATCCACTAACAACTGGAAGGGTGTGTGTTCAGTTAGGATAGTAACGGGGCTGAGGCTGACAATATAACATTACCGTCCTTCAGCCGTCCATCCAGTCACAACTGGAAGGGTGTGTGTTCAGTTAGGATAGTAACGGGGCTGTGGCTGACAATATAACATTACCGCCCTTTAGCTTCCATCCAGTCACAACTGGAAGGGTTAATGTTCAGTTAGGATAGTAACAGGGCTGAGGCTGACAATATAAGTAACATTTTGAATCACCCAGAAGACGGCCAGCAAATCTTGTTCACACACTGTGAAGGCCCTTTCTACTGACGTTAACAAGTGAGATGCGTATTCCACTCGGCAGAATCGGCCATGTTTCTTCTGAAGGAATACCGCTGATAAGGTGGTATCTGTGGTAGCGACATCGAGGGCAAAGGGTAGGGGTGGGTCCGGCACCTGCAACACCGGATCTATCGCCAACCACTGGTGGAATGTTGTCGGACCATCATGTAATCCCTGGGGGAGACACATCCAGGTGTACAGTTGTCCGGGAATGTAAACGCAAATTTATATTGACACTCTCGTGCCAGCGAGAGTCTGGATAAAACTCCATCTGCCATTTCTCTGCCCTAGTCTCCAACCGATCCATATCCTGCTGTATCCTTTGACAATCCTCATCAGAATCCGCAACTCCACCAAGCTTTTTGCTGTCCACAAACTTACTAATCAGACCAGCTACATTTTCCTCCAAATCATTTATATGTACTACAAACAGCAAAGTTCCCAGCACTGATCCCTGCGGAACACCACTATTTACAGCCCTCCATTCAGAAAAGCGCCCTTCCACTGATACCCTCTGTCTTCGATGACCGAGCCAGTTCTGTATCCATCTTGCCAGCTCACCTCTGATCGCGTGTGACTTCACCTTTTGCACCAGTCTGCCATGAGGGACCTTGTCAAAGGCTTTAAAGAAGTCTGTATGGACAACATCCACTGCCCTTCCTTGATCAATCATCTTCGTCACTTCCTCAAAAATCTCAATCAAGTTCGTAAGACACGACCTCCCCTTCACAAAACCATGCTGCCTCTCGCTACTAATAAGTTAATTTGTTTCCAAATGGAAGTAAATCCTGCCCCGAAGAATCCTCTCTAATAATTTTCCTACCACTGACCAAAGGCTCACCGGCCTGTAATTTCCTGGATTATCCTTGCTATCCTTCTTTAACAAAGGAACAACATTTGCTATTCTCCAGTCCTCTGGGACATCACCTCTTGCCAATGAGGATGCAAAGATTTCTGTCAAGGCCCCAGCTATTTCTTCCCTTGCCTCCCTCAGTATTCTGCGTTAGATCCCATTAGGCCCTGGGGACTTATTTACCTTAATGCTTTGCAAGACGCCCGACATATCCTCCTCTGTTCCCACAAACTTCAGAACTCTGTGGAGAATCAGAATGTAGCTCCTGGGAGACAATCACTACCCTGTCTATACATGGCTCAAGATTCACCCCCAAGGAATTCAAACCCCACCATCCATCGCCAACCAACCAGGATATTTCCAGAATATTTCCTGGATGCCTTCCACCCGGACAGGCTGCCGGCGATTGCCTGCTAAGATTCCGGTTGCCGTAGGACAACTTCACTTTCCCACCACGGATTCCCCATTCTCCACCATTGTCCCCATCTGAGATGCCCCATCACAGCATCCGCTTGGTCACCATCCTGCAATAAAAATCTGTTCATTAACATCTTTATCCAACAACACATCCAATTATGCAAACACAACGCAACTATTCACCCTTGTGGATTCCCTTAATGACTGTCTTGTGGGTTCCCTCGACTTTGCTAGGGATCCTACACAGTGTTTCCCCAGTGTCTGCAGCATGGCTGGTGGAAGGCTGCTGACTTTCACTGGGGAGACTGCATATGGCCTTGCAGGACGTCCTCGAGCAGCTCTGGGCTTTGAGGGCTCGGATTCGGACTGCAACACCTCGACATGGGCAGCAGCAGCCTGAGCTGCTGTTACCCATCAGCCAGCTTTTTTGTGACCTCGCCCTCCGGTGATCTGACACATGAACTATCCGTTCCCCCTGGCCTGGCTGCAGCTCACTCGTGCTCGGTGACTCACCACGTGCAGATTCCGACTCTATACCAACTTCTAAGGTACACAAAGCGAAAGTATTTGATCTGGTGACTATGAGTTTCAGACCAAGTGATGGAGCTTCAACATCAGTGCTGTGCTGCTTCTCTCTCTCTCTGTCACCTGGAGCTGCTGTTACTGGGAAGCTGGCATTTTTGGGTTATCATTGGAAAGTATAAAATCAGAAGGGGAGGGTTGTGGTGAGGGATTGGGAATGGGATGGAAAGCAGGAGGTCCATGGTCCCACCATCTGCAGCTTGTACATCTTCCCAGACAGTAGGATGAGGAGGAGGTGGGAGTTAAGAAGGAACGTCAGGCAGCAACATAACATCATCCTGAATGCTCTCGGTGATGCCGCATGCTCCGGGCTCTGTCACAGCCGGTCCCATGATGTGGAGAATCATCTCCTCCCTCAGTCTCAGGGGATCAAGTTATGCCTGGTCCCCACCGGATCACTGCTGCTCCCTGTGTTTATGAGCCACCTTGTCCTGTAAGATAGAGGACAGAATGTCACTAATTGTGTTGCACTGTGTTTGGGTGATGTGCCTGCCATAGCTGAATAGCTGGAGGCATGTGGAGGCAGGGAGAGGTGGATGTGAGGCTGGTATCAGTAGAAGGTGTGTGAGGGTGAGATGGAGTATGTGAATGTTAGGTTTGGGTCCTGAGTGTTGGGGACAGCTGATGGGTGAGTGATGGGGGTGTGGTTCATTGAGCAGTGTGAGAGGTCACTGGTGTTGAGGGCAGGAGATGTCATGTGGAGATGAATTCACTGACATTGACCACCCGTGTGAGTTCATTTAACTTCTTCTGGCTCTTCTGACAGGTCCTCGGGGCCAGACTTCTTGCACTGACCTCCCTGGCCACCTGCTCCTATTCACTTCGAAGTGCATTTCTTGAGGGTCTGCACCCCACCCCATGGGAACATGGCCTGTCTACGCCTTTCACCCTCCATGACTAAGGCGTCCAGCAACACATCCGTGAACCGCAGAACCCTCTCTCTGTCCTAGTATTCCATTTACCTTGTCTAATTGCGGCATTTCACAGTCAGCAGCAGCCTCCTGTGATTCAGTGCAACCTCCCTTTAAGAGGAACAGACTGTCTTTAAGAGCTGTATCCTGGATGAAACACGAGCCAGCCTCACACAACCTTAGGCCCCAGCAGACAGACAGCACCGCGTGTCACCCTCGGCGGTACATAGAATTCGTAGAAATGAGAAGGCAGCAGGAAGTTTGTGTGTCACCTGCCTCAACATGAATAGGCAAGGGCAGATCACGAATTACAATCCCTACACCCGAAAAGCGAAGCAAACCCGATTTTCTCGCTATATCTATCTTCCTTTCCCACTTACGCATGTCCTCACTCGCTCTCTACACTCTCTGTCTATTTCTCATAGAATCAGAGATTGATGCAGTACAAAAGGAGGCTATTCTGCCCATTGTCTCAGTTCTGTCTCTTGGAATGAGCTACTTAATGAATTCCACCACCAACATCCACCACCCCCTCCCCACCCCCCCGCAACTTTCCGCAGTCTCCTTTTTTTCCTATTCAAGTATTTGCTAAATTCCCTTTTGAAAGATATTATTGAATCTGCTTCCACCATGTTTTCAGGTAGTGAATCCCACATCCCAACAACTCGCTGTGTAAGAAAATTCTCCTCATTTCACCTCTGGTTCTTTGTCAATTACCTTCAATCTATGTCTTCTCAATACTGAACTTCCTGACACTGGAAACAGTTTCACATTAATTACCCTATCAAAACCCTTAATGATTTTGAATTATATATTAAATCACCCCTTACCCTTCATTGCTCCAAAGAGAACAATCCCAGCTTTTCCAATCTCTCCACGTAACTGAATTCCCAGATCCCTGGTACCATTCTAGTAAATCACCTCTGTATCTTCACTAAGTCCTTGACATCCTTATCAAAGTGTGGTGACCAGAATTGGACATAATTCTCCAGCTGGGACCTAACCAATGATGTCCAAACATCAGCATTTCCTCATGAGTTTTATTACTGTGTGCCTCTCTCTCTGACACCAAGGACACTACATGTTACCTTCAAAGATCTGTGTGTGACGCCGCAGGTCTCTCTAATCCTGCACCCGCTTTATAATGGTACCATTTATTTTATATTGTTTCTCCTCATACTTCCTACCCATGTCTCACTTCACACTTCACTGTGTTAAATTACATCTGCCATGTTCCTGCCCATTTTACCAGTCAGTCTCTGTCCTCCTGAAGTTTGTTACTATCCTTCTCACTGTTTATTCACATTTCTGAGTTTCCACCCATCACAAAACCTTGACATTATCCCCTCTGTACACAAGCCCATTGTATTAACATACTGCAACAGTGATCCCAACAGTGACCCTCGGGATAATAAAAGCAAAATACTGAGGATGATGGAAAGCTGAAATAAGTACATGTAATTCTGGAAATACACAGCAGGTCTGGGAGCATCTGTGGAGAGAGAAGTAGAGTTAATGTTTCAGGTCAGTGACCCTTCTTCAGAACAGGGGAACGCCATTGTCTACTTCCCTCCAGACTGAACAATAAATATTCTCCACTACTCTCTGCTTTCTGCTTCGCATCTCGATCAGATCTGCTTTTACATTTCCCTGCTTTAAGTTGAACCATCCCAGCTACATAACTGTAATCCCTCATCCCTGGAAAAATTCCAGTAAAACTCTTTTATCCCCTCTCCAATGGACTCATGTCCTTCCTAAAATGTGGTTCCCTGTATTGGACACAATGCTCCAGGTGGAGCCGATCTAGTCTTTTCTATAGGTGTAACATAACAGCCTGACTATTCGACTCTGTGTCTCTATTAATAAAACCTAGGAATCTATTTTCTTTGTTAACTGTTTGTTAACCTGTCCAGCTCACTTCAAAGATTGCACACAAACACCCCAGGTCTCTCTGTTATTCTCACCACCTTTAAAGTTGTGTTATCTCTCCTCATTCATCCACCTGCAGTTCGCTATCACCTTCTCAAAGGCTATTAGGGGTGGGTGATAACTGCTGGCCAGCCAGCGACACCCACAACCCATGAAAAAACAATATTATAAAATCTTTCCACAATGTATCACTTCACACATCTGCCAGGCCAATTAAATATTAGGAAAACTAAAGCCAGTGTTTTCAAACCCCACATCAAACATTTCTTCGCTACAGTCTCCATCCCTCTCCTTGACAACTGTCTGAGACTAAAGCAAAGTGTTTACAACCTGGTGTCATAGTTGCTCCTGCGATGAGCTTCCTACCAAATATTCACGCTATCAATAAAACTGCCTATTTCCACCCCTTTAACAGAGGACGACTTCATCCCTGTCTCAGCTCCTCTGCTGGTGAAACACTCTCCCTTGCCTGTGTTACCTGTAGACTTGACTATTCCAACACACTCCTGGCTGGTCTCCCACATTCTACTCTCTGTAAACCTGAGGTGATGAAAAAAACTGCTGCCCATGTCCTAGCTCACACCAAGTCCTGTTCACCCATCACTCCCTGAACTCACTGACCGACATTGGATCCTGGTCAGCAACACATCAATTTAAAAACTCTCAGCCTTCTTTTCAAATGCTTCAACAGAGTTGCTTGCTAGGCCCTCACAGAGTGCAGTTAAGAGTCAATAACATTGCTGTGAGTCTAGAGTCATATGTGGGCTAGACCAGGAAAGGACGGCAGATTTCTTTCCCTAAAGGACATGAGTGAATCAGATGGTGTTTAACAGAAAACGATGATAGTTTCATGGCTCCATGAGTGAGACTAGCTTTCTATTCCAGATTTTAACACACTCCTGGCTTGTCTCACACATTCTACTCTCTGTAAACTTGAGGTCATCCAAACTCTGCTGCTCTTGTGTAAACTCACACCAAGTCCCGTTCCCCGAACAATGACATACATCGGCTGCCAGTTAAGCAATGTCTTGATTTTAAAATTCTCAACCGTGTTTGCAACTCCCTCGATGTCCTCACACCTCCTTATCTATGTAATATTCACCAGCCCCACAACCCTCCAAGACATCTGCACTCCTGGTCTCTTGTGTATGCTTGATTTTCATCATTGCTCCACTGCCAGCCAGGTCTTCAGCTGCCTAGACCCAAAGCTCTGGAATTCCCTAACTACACCTCTTTTATTTTATTCGTGTGTGGGATATGTGCATCGCTGGCAAGGCCAGCATTTGTTCCCATCTCTAATTGTCCTTGACAAATGAGTGACTTGCTCGGACATTTCACAAGGCATTTAAGAGTTAACCACATTGTTGAGGGTCTGGAGTCACATGGAGGCCAGATCAGGTAAGGACAGCAGATTTCCTTCCCGAAAGGACATTAGTAAATCAGATCGGTTTAGACAACAATCGATGACAGATTCATGGCACCATGACTGAGACTAAATTTCATTTCCAGACTTTTATTAATGAATTGAAATTATTAATTGATTTAATTTTAATTCCCACCAACTGCCATGTGGGAATTGAACCCATGGCATTAGCCTGAACCTCTGGTTTTCTAGTTCAGTGACATTACCGCTATACCACTGTCACTGCCTCTCTGCCTCACTTTCCTCCCTTAAGACACTACTTAATACCTCCTGCTTTGACCAAGAAATGTAAGCTGTTGTTGTTGGGCTTTGCCAGATATGATTTGTCATTACCATATCCCTGCTGCCGTCCATTTATTGTCCCATGTTTTTTTCCAAGCAACGAATGTTTTTGTCCTGGGCTGTGAAGTCTAGAAATTTCCCACCAGCGACGTTAGACTGACTGGTCAGTAATTACACTGTTTGCTCCATCTCTCCTTTTTTAAACCGAGTGTAACATTTACAACCCTCCCATCTCTGGCATCAAGCCCATATCCAAGGAGGATTGGAACATTCTGTCACTGCCTCTGCTATTTTCAACATTCCTTCTGTCAGCATCCCCCACACATCCCATTCAGACAGGGTAAATGGTCTACTTTATTGTGGCACAAGAAGAGTTGGACTGAAAGGGGTTAACTGAACCTGTTTGTTCAGTGATTGTAATTAATGTCAGTCACCATGGACCCTAATTGCATCGCTGGAGGATTTCCCTCTTCTATTAATACAGGACTCCTTTCAATGTGTTATCCCATAGTGTCAACAACAGCATAATCCCGGCGCTATCAAGGATCAGCAGCCCCAGCGAGAGAGTGGATAGATCAGAATCTGAGAACAATAGATTGGAATGTTACAACAATGGGTCAGAATCTGAGAACAATAGATTGGAATGTGACAACAGTGGGTCAGAATCTGAGAACAATAGATTGGAATGTTACAACAATGGGTCAGAATCTGAGAACAATAGATTGGAATGTGACAACAGTGGGTCAGAATCTGAGAACAATAGATTGGAATGTTACAACAATGGGTCAGAATCTGAGAACAATAGATTGGAAAGTTACAACAATGGGTCAGAACATGAGAAAAGTAGCTTGGGATGTTACTACAATGGGAAGCCGGAGTTTCTCCTATTGGTTTGGCCTTGTTACTGCAGATTACTTTTGGATAACATTAGATGATCGGATCTATTATGCACTGAAGATGATTCAAACGATTTATTATCCCATCCTCGCTATTATTGGTGTCCCTGGTGATTCTCTGTATCCAACGTTTAGAATTATAAGCATATTTTACAGATTTAATGTTCTTGTCATGTCAATCTTGGGAAGTCTGAAGCCATTGTCTTCAGTCACTGCCAGAAACTCCATTCCCTATCCACTGTCTGCATTCCTCTCGCTGCCCAATGTCTGGGGCTGAAACAGACTGTTTGCGACCTCTGCATCCAGTTAACACTGAGCTGAGTTCATCTCCATATTCTCTCCATCACCAACCCTGCCTATCACCACCTCTGTAATATGTCCCATCTCCACCTCTGCCTCAGCCCATCTACTGCATAAACCCTCATCTGTGCCTTTGTTAAATCCACACTTGACTATTACAATTCTATCCTGGTCACCTTCCAATTCTATCCTGGTCACCCTCCCAGTTATTAACCTCCATAAACCACAGCCCATCCAGAAATCTGCTGCCTGTGTTCTAACTCACACCAAATCCCGATCACCCATCACCCCTGTGCTCACTGATCTACATTGTCTTCCGGTCTGGCAACACCTTAATTTTAATATTCTCATTCTTGTCTTTGAATCTCTCCATGGCCTCACCACTCCAATTAGCCCTATACCCCTCTCGATTTCACATATTCTTGTAAATCTTATGCCTTTGAAACTTTTTTCAATTCCCTTTGAAAAGTGAATTTCTTTCCCCTCCTTAGCACCTCCGGCTGTGATTTTTACACTAAGGTGCCACTGGTGCCAATGTAACAAAAACCTGGATCTATAAAAACGATGTGAATGGAACCGCCAACCACTTCTCGTGTGGCCAGCACACTCCCCCATTCTGTGTAGGGATCTAGCCTGGGTGTACTGTCATTTGCTGTTAGTCTGAGGAGGGGTTTGGAGTAACGTCAATGTCCCTTTCTAGCAGCTAATATGTACATCTTTGAAACTTGGTCCGTGCATGTCCACTGATCACGTGTGTTAGTCACTCACAACTAAGCATACATTCAGCAGCACCAGGAATCCCCTCTAGTATTTTTAAAAGGGCCAGGCTTCCTGGTCCTGAATATTGAGGGATATTTGACATTCAAGAAGAATAGGATGCTCGGTAAATGTGGAGGGGTGGCACTGTTAATCAAGGATGGTGTTGGGGCATTAGTTCAAGATGACCTCGGTTCAGGAGATCAGAATGTCGAATCGATTTGGGTGGAGGTGAGGAATACCAGGAGAAAGAAGTCCCTAGCAGGAGTGGTCTACAGACCTCCTAACAGTAATCACAATGTAGGACATCGTATACAAGAAGAAATATTGTTTACTTGTGATAGACGTACGGCAATAATCATGGGTGATCTTAATCTACATATAAACTGGAAAAATCAGATTGGGAACAGTAGCCCGGATGAAGAGTTCATAGAATGCTTTCGAGGTAGTTTCTTGGAACAGCACGTTCTGGAAACAACCAGAGATAAGGTTATTTTAGACTTCGTATAATGTAATGTGACAGGATTAATTAATGACCTCAGAGTAAAGGCACCTCTCGGTAGCAGCGACCACATTATGACTGAATTTTACATCCAGTTTCAAAGAGAGAAGAGTGGATCTATGATCAGTATTTTAAACTTGAATAAGGGCAACTATTTGGGCATGAAAGTTGAGCTCGCTGAAGTGAACTGGGTTACTAGTCTTGGAGATAGATCAATAGAGAAGCAGTGGCAGACATTTAAGGGGATATTTCAGGAATACTCCATAATAAGTATCTTCCTACTATCAGGTGGAGGACCCACCAGCGGTTTAGTAAGAAATTACGGAAAACATCACACTTAACGAAAAGGCAGATAATTGTGCAAAGATGAGTGGCAGTTCAGATGATTGGTCAGAATATAAAGAACAGCAGACAATGGCTAACGGGTTAATCAGGAGAAAGACATTCGAGTATGATAGGAAGCTAGCTAGAAATGTAAAAATGGATTGCAAGAGTTTCTCCGTGTATTTAAAAAGGAGAAGAGTAAGTAAAAAGAGCGTTGGTCCTCTGGACAGTGAGAATGTGGAGTTAATAGTAGATAAAAAGGGAACAGCGGATGCAATGAACAAATATTTTGTTTCTGTCTTCACTATCGAGGATACAAGAAACATTCCAGTAGGAGCTGTAAATCAGGAGGTGGAAGGAAGAGAGAAACTTGGTGAAAATACCAAGCTTTACTGAGCAAACGTATGGAGTTGTGGGCTGAAAAGTCCCCGGGTCCTGATGGGCTTCATCCCAGAGTCTTAAAAGAGGTGGCTAATGAGGTAGTAGTCGTGTTGTTGTTAATTTTTCAAAGTTCACTAATTTTGGAAAGGTTCCATCAGACTGGAAAGTAATAAATATAACCCCTCTATTCAAGAAGAGGGGGATGCAGAAAGCAGGTAACTATAGGCCAGTTAGCTTGACAACTGTCGTGGGGAAGATGTTTGAATCGATCATTGAGGAGGCTTTCGCTGGGCACTTAGAAATACTCAAGGTAATCGCGAATAGACAGCATTGTTTTGTGAAAGGGAAGTCATTTTTAACCAATTTATTGGAGTTCTTTGAAGGAGTAACATGCGATATGGGTAAAAGGGAGCCCTTTGACATACTGCGCTTGGATTTCCAGAATGCATTAGACAAGGTGCCACATAAAAGGTTATTGTGCAAAGTAGGAGCTCATGGTGTAGTGGGTAACATATTAGCTTGGATCAAAGTTTTATTGGTCAGTTGCCGAAAAGAGGGAGTATGCATGAATGGGTCCTTTTCAGATTGGCAGGATGTGACAAGTTGAGTCCATCATGGGTCTGTGCTGGGGCCTCAACATTTTACAATTTATGTGAAAGACTTAGATGAGGGAAGCGATGGCATGTTAGCTAAATTTGCAGATGACTCAAAGATAGGTAGAAAAGTATGTTGTGAAGAGTACATAAGGAGGTTGTAGTCCAATATAGATAGGTTGAGTGAGTGGGGAAAAAAATCTGTCAGATGGAGTAAAATGTGGGAAAATGTGAAGTTTTTCACTTTGGCAGGAGGACTGCAAAATTCCGAGGTGCTGAGGGATCTAGGTTCTGTAGTGCATGAGTCACAAACAGTTAGTAGGTAGGTACAGCAAGTAACAAAGAAGGCTAATGGAATGCTCTCCTTTATTACAAGAGGAATTGAAAATAAAAGTCAGCATGTGATGCTTCAGTTATACAGGACATTGGTGAGACCACATCTCGAATACTGTCTGTAGTTTTGGTCTCCTTATTTAATGGAGGACGTGAATGCTTTGGAGGCGGTTCAGATGTGGTTTACCAGATTGATACCAGGAATGAGCAGGTTGTGTTCTGAGTAAAGGTTGGACGGACGGTCTTGTTTTCACTGGAATTTAGAATAGTGAGGGGAGATTTGACTGAAGTTTAAAAGAACCTGAAAGGCCTTGACATGGTGAATGAGGAAAGGATGTTTCCTCTTGTGGGTGAGTCCAGTACTAGGGGGCACTGTTTCGAAATTAGGGGTCGCCGCTTTAGGACAGAGAGGAGGAGAACATTTTTCTCTAGAGGGTTGTGTGACTTTGGAATTCTCTGCCACAGAAGGTGGTGGAGACGGGGTCATTGAATATTTTTAAGGTGGAGATAGATAGATTCTTATCAGGCCAGGGAATGAAAGGTTCTCAAGGTTAGATGGGAGTGTGGAATTCGAAACACAAACCGATCAGCTATGATCTGATTGAATGGCGGTGCAGACTCGAGGGGCCGAATGGCCTACGTCTGCTCCTAGTTCATATGTGTGTATTTTTTACTCAGCTTGCATGTGAGGTGCTTTTGACTTACTTCTGTTATTGTAAAGTTAGTGGAGGTGCTGTGGATGGTTTTCTGGAGGTTGCGTTGTGAGTTTCTGCAGACATTCATGGAGGACAGAGGATTTGCTAACCGAACTCTGGACGAGTTATGGGGACTGTAGTTACATGACCTACAAATGGAGCAGAGGCTAGAGAGGGGAAACTCTGTAAAGTGGGAAGAGGAGGGGGCTCTGCCCTACCTACCCCGGGTTCTCCAAGAGCAAACAGAGCAATGGTCCTAATATCGAGCCCTGGGGAACACCACTGTATACTCACCTGGAGTCTGACCAACAACCTTTCACCATTTCTCTCTGTTTACTTTTCATTAGCCAATGTTATATCCACAATATCACTGTCTCTTTAATCCATAGGGTTCAGTTTTCCTAACCTGTCTATTGAATGTCATTTGATCAACCACCTTTTGAACGTCCATATATATAACTTCAATCACACCACCCTCATCAGCCCTCTCCATTGTTTTATCAAAGAACTCCATCAAGTTTACCTCACCACCACCTCTCTCCACTCCTCCACTGTTGTTAAATTATCAGACTGCTTATGCAACATCCAGTACTGGATGAGCAGACATTTCCTCCTATAAAATATTGGGAATACTGAAACCATTGGGCTGGACTCTGTTGGGCTCCTGATGTAGGTCTCCATGGAGCCACACATCGGGATTGCTTGGCCTGATCTTTCCAGCTGTGCAGAGGCTCGTGGCTCCCTGCCCCCTCCCCCCAACCGCTCGGCAGCGGTACCCTCCTTTAAATATTTCAATAAACTTACTGTATACATTTCAGTCCAATTCCCTGTGATCTTACTGACAGCCCGGGATCTTCCATGCAGCGGCTGACACTCACACACCTTCAAAATAAAAGCATAATACTGCAGATGCTGGAAATCTGAAATAAAATCCAGAAATGCTGGAACCACTCAGCAGGTCTGGCAGCATCTGTGGAAAGAGAGGCAGAGTTAACGTTTCGGGTCAGTGACCCTTCTTCTCACACACCGTCGCTTTCCCGTCCAGGGAAAGCCAACGCCACAGAGGTGGGGAAGGGGGGAAAGTAGTATTTTTAGAGTACTGATGGGGTGGGTGGTGGTGGCTGGTGCTTGTGGCGGGCGTGGTCAACTCTGCATTAATAGTGTAGGGGAAGAAGGGGCAAACTCTACACTTTGGACAGTTGTTGGGTTGCGAGGGTACTCGGCAGTTTAAGTCTTTGGAGGGGATGGTGGGAAGGCAACTATGCAATGTAAGTTTTTGGGGGGAAATGGGCAACATTTTATTTGCAGTGCACTGGCGGGGGTGTGTGTACGGGGTTAAACTTTGCACTTTTTGTGGCAGGTCTGGTTGCCCTTTAAAAATGGCACCAGTGTCTGTACAGAGACAGCTGACAGCACTACTGTTGTCGCTCAGGCCGTCCCTGTTACGTGATTGGGGGTGGAGTGGGCAGCCCGTTCACTGTATTAAAATGAGCCATCGCCTGCTACATCACAGTGGCACAGCAGACACAGACTGCACATATGGGCCACCAATGTTTCGCACTCCGCCTGGGAGAATAAAATTCAGCCCCTTGTTTTTGCTTCCCGCTCCAATCTCCCTTCCCTAGCTAGCAATTCCTTCCTTCTTAATAATAACTGTCTGAGATTACTATAGTCTGTTCACAACCTTGGTGTCACATTGGACCACAAAATAGGCTTCTAACCTCATACTGGTGCCATCACCACAATCGCCTATTTCCATCTCTGTAACATCACCTGACTAAATCCCTGCCTCAGCTCATCTGCTGCTGAAACCCTCATTCAAGAAAAGAGGCGCTTCTGGATCTGGTACTTGGGAATGAGGTGGGCCAAGTGGATCAAGTACCAGTAGGGAAGCACTTAAAGGACAGTGGTCATTACATCATAAGGTTTAGGCTGACTACATAAAAGGACAAAGGGTAAGAATAATTAACTGAGGGAAGGCCAACTTCAGCGGGGTAAGAATGCAGCTGGGGAAAATAAATTGGAGTCAACGATTGGCAGGAAAACAATAGCTGAACAATGGGCTACCGTCAAAGAAGAGATAGTTTGGGCTCAGTCAAGGTATATTCCTTCGAAGGGGAAAGGTAGTGTAAACAAATCCAGAGCTCCCTGAATTACAAAAGAGGTGAGTGACGCAGAGATTAAGATGAAGAAGAAAAAGTGTGCTTTTGACAGACGCCAGGTAGACAATCCTACTGAGAACCAGGCAGAGCGGAAGCATAAAAGCAAGTAAGAGAAATAAAATAGAATATGAGAAGAGTCTGGCGGCTAGAATTAAATGGAGTTCCTAAGTTTTCTTTCGACGTATAAACAGGTAGCAAAAGGAGGAGTTGCACCAATTAGGGGCAACACAGAGGATTTGCACATGCATGCAGAGGGCATAGTTGAGGTATTAAATGAGTACGTTGCATCTGTCTTTACCAAGTGTAATAAAAGTGATTCTTTTTTGGTAATAAAATAATATTTCTAAAGGCATTTATGGTTCAGCTGAATAAATGTTAGACCGTTTTTTTAATTAAAAATTGAACCACCAAGAGGTCACTGAGAGGGAGCTGGACTGGCAACAGAGTTACTGGTTATCACAAGGCTCGGGTTGGAGATGAAGCCGAAACCCTGGTAGCGGGCAGAAAAGTGATACGTTCTCCTTTGATTAGACAAGCCCCGTTGTCGCAGAGAACACCTGGGATGGACAGAAAAACTGACAAGCTTTCTGGTTGTCGGTCAGTGTGCGTGGTTTTACCTTCCGGAAGGAGATAACGTCAAGTCTGAAGAAAAAGTCAAGAAAGCAGAGAAGACCACAACCCAGCTCATTTTCCAGAAATTCCAGAACAGAACTTGTGAAGTCCACGGAGTTGAGTCATCTTGTTTCCTGTTTGAAGAAAGCCTGCTAAAAATAATTCTCAATGCCGCCTGAAGAGAACTGTTGTCTGGTAACCTGGATGTGTGTGCTCAGAAGTTAGACTGCATGCTGGTTTGGAACAACATAACTCATCTGCTGTTTCCTTCAAAATGGGCAACTAGTTAACCCAAATGCTTTTTGTTTGTAACAGAGCTCTGATCGAAAAATCTTTTTTTTTTTAAGATCTTGTTTTCGGTTAACCAGTGTATATGTCTGTGTTTGAGTTTTAAGGGACTAAGGTAAAAAAAAAAAGTAACTTTAAAATTTGGTTCAGGTTGAAAGGGACTTTGAAGTTTGGTTAAGGTGGGAAAGGGAAGTTAAAAATTAATTGTTGGATTTTTAAAAATTTGATCTGTGTGATATTGTTTTACTTCATTTCTAGTTGAGACTTTTTTATTTGATCCTGGGATGTAGGCATCACTGGCTAGGCCAGCATTTATTACCCATCTCTCCATAACCCTTGAGAAGGTGGTGGTGAACTGCCTTCTTGAATCGCTGCAGTCCATGGGAGGTAGGTTCACTCACAATTGTGTTAGGAATGGACTTCCAGGATTTTGACCCAGCGACAGTGAAGGAATGGCGATATAGTTCCAAGTCAGAATGGTGTATGACTTGGAGGGGCACTTGCAGGTGGTGATGTTCCCATGCATTTGCTCCCCTTGTCCTAGATGGTAGAGGTCGCGGGTTTGGAAGGTGCTGTCTAAGGTGCCTTGGTGCATTGCTGCAGTGCATCTTGTAGACGATACACACTGCTGCCACTGTGCGTCGGTGGTGGAGGGAGTCAATGTTTGTGGATGGTGTGCCAATCAAACAGGCTGCTTTGTCCTGGATGATGTCGAGCTTCTTGAGTGTTGTTGGAGCTGCAGCAATCCAGGTGAGTGCAGAGTATTCCATCACACTCTTGACTTGTGCCTTATAGATGGTGGATAGGCTTTGGGGGGTCAGGAGGTGAGTTACTCGCTGCAGGATTCCTGGTCTTACACCTGCTTCATTTATGATAAACTGTTAATTGTTTAGTTCAGTAAAGTGTGTTCGATTGTGATGAGAATAGTGTATCTGATGGACTGTTTCAGCAAGTGGGAAAATGAGAAAAAAATGCTGTGACCTGTGGAGAAGCTGGACTGAATTAACAGTGCACACCTCTCGCATCGGGTCATAACACAAGGAAGAAGGTACAACACAGGCAATGGCGAAAGAGCAGGTAATTAAGAAACAAGAAGGGTTTAAAATTGATAAAGTGGACATATTAGATAGGCTGTCTAGAGGTAAAGTGAATAAAGCACCAGGGCCAATGAGGTGCATCCAAGGATTATGAGGGAAGTGAGAGTGGAAATCGCAGAGGCACTGGCCATAAATTCTCAATCTTCCTTAGACTTGGGGTGATGCCGGAGGACTGGAGAATTGCAAATATTACATCCTTGTTCAAAAATGGGTGTAAAGATAATCCCAAGAACTCCAGGCCAGTCAATTTAACTGCAGTGGTGGGGAAACTTCTAGTAATAATAATTCGGGACAAATTAATAGTCACATGGACAAATTCGGGTTAAGTAAGGAAAACAGCATGGATTCCTGAAGGGCAAATACTATTTAACTAACAGCCTGGAGATTTTGAGAAGGTAACAGAGAGGGTTGATGAGGGCAATGCGATTGATGTGGTGTATTGTATTTACAAAAGGCATTTGATACTGTGCCACATAACAGACTTGTGAGAAAACTTATAGTTCATGAATGAAAAGGGACGGTAACAACATGGATACGGCTTTGGCTGAGTGGCAGGAAAGAAAGAATTGTAGTTTGTGGATGTTTTTGGGGGGCTGGAGGAAAGGATGGAGGTCCCCAGGGGTCAGTGTTGGCACCCTTGATTTTCCTGATATATATTACAAGAGCGACGTCTCAATTCATTCCATCTTCGCTGCCTCCGGAGAATCCTTGGCATCAGGTGGCAGGACCATATCTCCAACGTGGAAGTCCTCGAGGCGCCCAATATCCTCAGCATATACACCCTACTGAGTCAGCAGCGCTTGAAATGGCTTGGCCATGTGAGCCACATGGAAGATGGTAGGATCCCCAATGACGCCTTGTACAGCGAGCTTGTCACTGGTATCAGACCCACCGGCCATCAGTGTCGCTGCTTTAAAGACATCTGCAAACGCGAAATGAAGTCCTGTGACATTGACCACAAGTTGTGGGAGTCAATTGCCAGTGATCTCTAGTGCTAGCAGATAGCCATAATGGCGAGTCTGAAGAATGGCAAGTCGAAGAGACATAACATTTGGCAGGAAAAAAGACAAAAGCACAAGGAGAGAGCCAACCGTGAAATAGCCTCGACAACCAATTTTATCTGCAGCGCCTGTGGAAGAGCCAATTCACTCTAGAATTGGCCTTTATAGCCACTCCAGGTGCGGCTCCACAAACCACTGACCACCTCCAGGCGCTTATACATTTTCTCTCGAGACAAGGAGGCCAAAGAAGGTAACTGACCAAGACCATGGTGTTCAGGGCACAATTTCAGAGTTTGCAGATGATACGAAACGTGGAAGCATTGTGAACTGTGAGGAGGATGGTGTTGAATTTCAAAAGTACTTAGACAACTTGGTGGAATGGGCAGGCAGGTGGCAGATGAATTTCAATGCAGAGAAATATGAAGTGATTCATTTTGGTAGGATGAATATTGAGATAATGTAAAATAAAGGGCACCATTCTAAAGGAGCAGAGAGACCGAGGTGTATATGTGCATAAGTCATTGATGTTGGCAGGAGAGGTTGAGAGAGCATTTAATAAAGCATACAGTATCCTGGGCTTTATTAACAGGGACATTCAGTACAAGAGCAAGGAAGTTATGTTGAAATTATATAAAACACTGATTCAGCCTCAGCTGAAGTATTCTGTCCAATTCTGGGCACCACACTTTAGCAAGATTGTGAGGGCATTGGAGAGAGTGCAGAAAAGATCAATGAGAATGCTTCCAGGCATGAGGAATTTCAGTTATGAAGATAGACAGGAGAAGTTAGGATAATTTTCCTTGGAGAAGAGAAGGCTGAGAGGTGAGTTGATTTGATAGAGTTGTTCAAAACCATGAGGGGTCTGGACAGAGGAGACAGAGAGAAACTGTTTCCACTCGTGAAAAGAATCGAGAACGAGAGGGCACAGATTGAAATTAATGGGTAAGAGAGGCAGAAGTGACATGAGGCAATATTTTCTCACGCAAGGAATGGCTAAGGACTGGAATGTACTGCCTGAGAATGTGATGGAGACAGGTTCAATTGAAGCATTCAAAATGCAATTAGACTGTTATCTGAAAAGGAAGAATGTGCAGGGTTATGGGGAGAAGGCGGGGAATGGCACGAGGTTAATTGCTCTTTCGGAGAGCCGATGTGTACATGATACACTGAATAGCCTCCTTCTGTGCTGTAACAATTATGTGATTCCCTGATTCATGCCTTTGTTACCTCTGTGCATAACTATTCCAACTCACTCCTGGCTGATCTCCCACATTCTACTCTCTGTAAACCTGAGGTCATCCAAAACTCTGCTGCCCATGTCCCAGCTCACACCAAGTTTTCTTCCTCTATCACTGACCGACATTGGCTCCCAGTCAAGCAATGTCTTGATTTTAAAATTCTCATCCTCGTTTTCAATACCTCCATAGAACAAAGAACAAAGATAATTACAGCACAGGAACAGGCCCTTCGGCCCTCCAAGCCTGCGCCAATCCAGATTCTCTATCTAAACATGTCACCTATTTTCTAAGGTTCTGTATCTCTTTGCTTCCTGCCGATTCATGTATCTGTCTAGATACATCTTAAAAGACGCTATCGTGACTGCGTCTACCACCTCCGCTGGCAATGCATTCCAGGGACCCACCATCCTCTGCGTAAAGAACTTTCCATGCGTATCCCCCCTAAACTTTTCCCCTCTCACTTTGAACTCGTGAACCCTAGTATTTGAATCCCCCACTCTGGGAAAAAGCTTCTTGCTATCCACCCTGTCTCTCCCTCGCATGATTCTGTACACCTCAATCAGGTCCCCCCTCAACCTCCGTCTTTCTAATGAAAATAATCCTAATCTACTCAACCTCTCTTCATAGCTAGCGCCCTCCATACCAGGCAACATCCTGGTGAACCTCCTCTGCACCCTCTGCAAAGCATCCACATCCTTTTGGTAATGTGGCGATCAGAACTGCACGCAGTATTCCAAATGTGGCCGGACCAAAGTCCTATACAACTGTAACATGACCTGCCAACTCTTGTACTCAATACCCCGTCCGATGAAGGAAAGCATGCCGTATGCCTTCTTGACCACTCTATTTACCTGCGTTGCCACCTTCAGGGAACAATGGACCTGAACACCCAAATCTCTCTGTACATCAATTTTCCCCAGGACTTTTCCATTTACTGTATAGTTCACTCTTGAATTTGATCTTCCTAAAGGCATCACCTCGCAGTTGCCCTGATTGAACTCCATCTGCCATTTCTCTGCCCAACTCTCCAGTCTATCAATATTCTGCTGTATTCTCTGACAGTCCCCTTCACTATCTGCTACGCCTCCAATCTTAGTGTCGTCTGCAAACTTGCTAATCAGACCACCTATACTTTCCTCCAAATCATTTATGTATATCACAAACAACAGTGGTCCCAGCACGGATCCCTGTGGAACACCACTGGTCACACGTCTCCATTTTGAGAAACTCCCTTCCACTGCTACTCTCTGTCTCCTGTTGCCCAGCCAGTTCTTTATCCATCTAGCTGGTACACCTTGGACCCCAAGCGCCTTCACTTGCTCCATCAGCCGACCATGGGGAACCTTATCAAACGCCTTACTGAAGTCCATGTATATGACATCTACAGCCCTTCCCTCATCAATCAACTTTGTCACTTCCTCAGAGAATTCTATTAAGTTGGTAAGACATGACCTTCCCTGCACAAAACCATGTTGCCTATCACTGATAAGCCCATTTTCTTCCAAATGGGAGCAGATCCTATCCATCAGTAACTTCTCCAGCAGCTTCCCTACCACTGACATCAGGCTCACCGGTCTATAATTACCTGGATTATCCCTGTTACCCTTCTTAAACAAGGGGACAACATTAGCAATTCTCCAGTACTCCGGGACCTCACCCGTGTTTAAGGATGTTGCAAAGATATCTGTTAAGGCCCCAGCTATTTCCTCTCTCACTTCCCTCAGTAACCTGGGATAGATCCCATCCGGACCTGGGGACTTGTCCACCTTAATGCCTTTTAGAATACCCAACACTTCCTCACTCCTTCTGCCGACTTGACCTGGAGTGATCAAACATCTGTCCCGAATCTAAACATCCGTCATGTCCCTCTCCTCGGTGAATACCGATGCAAAGTACTCGTTTAGAATCTCACCCATTTTCTCTGACTCCACGCATAACTTTCCTCCTTTGTCCTTGAGTGGGCCAATCCTTTCGGGCGGTACAGTGGCGCAATGGTTAGCACCGCAGCCTCACAGCTCCAGGGACCCGGGTTCAATTCCGGGTACTGCCTGTGTGGAGTTTGCAAGTTCTCCCTGTGTCTGCGTGGGTTTCCTCTGGGTGCTCCGGTTTCCTCCCACAAGCCAAAAGACTTGCAGGTTGATAGGTAAATTGGCCATTATAAATTGTCACTAGTATAGGTAGGTGGTAGGGAAATATAGGGACAGGTGGGGATGTTTGGTAGGAATATGGGATTAGTGTAGGATTAGTATAAATGGGTTGTTGATGTTCGGCACAGACTCGGTGGGCCGAAGGGCCTGTTTCAGTGCTGTAATCTAATCTAATCTTTCTCTAGTTACCCTCTTGCTCCTTATATATGCTCCCTATCTCTGTAATATCCTCCAGCTCCACAATCCGCCAAGATATCTGTGCATCTCTAATTCTGGCCTCTTGTGCATCCCTGATTTTCATCACTCCACCACTATTATCTGCACCTTCAGCTAATGAGGCTCCAAGTTCTAGAATACCCTCCCTTCACCTCTCCGCTTCTCCAACTCGCTTTCATCGTTTAACACGCCCGTTAAAACCTACTTCTTTGACCAAACTTTAAACTAGTATCTCATTTTCGGGAAGCACCTTGGGACATTTCATTATGTTAAAGGCGCTGTATAAATATAAATTGTTGTTGAAGTTTGCCAAACATGATTTGTTATTACCAGACCCCTGCTGCTTCTTGTTTGTTATCATATGTTTTTCAAAGAAACGAATATATTTGTCCTGGGTTGTGACGCCATGAAATTTCTCCAGTAGTGATGTGTGTCTGACTGCTCAGTAATTACAGGGTTTACTCTATCTCTCCTTTTCTAAACAGTGTGTAACAATTACAGTGCTCCAGTCCTCTGTCATCGCTCCCATATCCACGGAGGATTGAAAGATTCTGGCCAGTGCCTCTACTATTTTCACCATTCCTTCCCTCAGTAACCCTCACGCATCCTGTCCAGAGTAAATTTTCTGCTTTATTGTGGTATGCAAGGTGTCGGAATGAAAGAGGTTAACGGAATCTATTTGCTCAGTGACTGTAATTAATGTCGGTCTCTATGAAACCTAATTATTTCACTGGAGGTGCTCCATCTTCTAATAGTAAGGGACTCTTTTCGATGTGTTTGCACATAGTTTGAGTGGGAGCATCATCCCTGGCACTAATAGGGACCAGCGTCTCCAGAGAGAGGGGGAGGATAGATCAGAATCTGAGGACAATAGATTGGAATCTGACAACAATGGGCCAGAATCTGAGAACAATGGATTGCAATGTTACAAAAATGGGCAGGGGGTTATCCTGGGATCTTGACACTCTTTCTGCATATTATGATCGGCTACCATTAGCATCTAGCATCTATTACGCAGTGAAGATTACTCAATACATTTACTATCTCATCCTCGCTATCGTTGGTGTTCCTGGTAAGTCTCTATATCCAGCTCTTCATTCTATAAACCATGTTAAACTGCATTACTGTACTTCTCATTTACTCTGCCCTTGCTGATTTTGGTATCCCTCCAGCTATTATCTTTATATAACCATTGCTAACCGCATTATGGTTTGTATAATTTAATCTCTCATCTTTGCTTCTGTTGTTGCCCTGGTGAGACTCTAGTTCCAGCCATGAGATATGTAAACCTTGCTTCACTGAAATACTGATTTGGAATTTCTTTATTTTTTTGAAGACAGAAGCTAGTGTCATTGGTCTCCATAAGAAACTTCATACCCTATTTGTGAACCACTTACCTTTCACTGGCCAGTGTCTGAGACTGAACAAGACAGTCTACAACCTCTGTAGTAATTTAAACCTGAGCTGATTTCATCTCCATTTTCCCTCCATCAACAAACATGCATAATACCACCTCTGCAATAACTCCCATCTCCACCTCGGTCTCAACCCATCTGCTGCATAAACTCTCATCTGTGCCTTTGTTAAATCTACACGTGACTATTCCAGTTCTATCATGGTCACCTTCCCAGTTATAAACCTCCATAAACCACAGCCCTGCCTGCGGTGGTGTCTCAGTGAACATCAACGTCAGCTCGACGAACAAAACCTCATTGTCTGATTAGGCATTCTACAGACTTCCAGACTGAACATTGAGATCACTAATTTCAGATCAAGACTGGCTCTTTTATTTATTTTGCTTTATCATTTTTTTTGCCATGTCCTGGCCTTAAACTGGATTTTTTTATGTTGCTGCTTTTGGCTTGGGCTGTTCATTATTTTGTCATTTAACACCTTTGCTGCACTAACGCTTTGTCTTTCACCACACCACAAGCACACTCTCTTTGCCTTTGCCCCATGACCTCCTTGTCTGTTAATCTCTATGACCCTCTGTCCTTTCAACACCTCTTTTGTCTCTTTTGCCCCACCCTTGCTTTATTTCCTTAAAACCTGACCTTTCTAACCTTTGCCAATTCTGATGAAAGGTCACAGGCCTGAAGCGTTAACTCTGCTTCACTCTCCACAGATGCTTCCAGACCTGCTGAGTCTTTCCAGCACTTTTTGTTTTCATTTAAGACTTGTAGTGGAGTTCCCCAGGGATCAATGTTGGGATCGTTTCTCTTCCTGACAAATATTAATGACATGGACCTTGGTGCACAGGGCACAATTTCAAAGTTTGCAGATGATGCAAAATTTGGAAGCATTGTGAACTGTGAGGAGGATAGTGTAGAAATTCAAACGGACATAGACAAGTTGGTGGAATGGACAGACAGGTGGCAGATGAAGTTCAATGTGGAGAAATGTGATGTGATTCATTTCGATAGGAAGAACATGGAGAGGCAATATAGAATAAATTGTACTACACTAAAGGGGGTGCAGGAGCAGAGGACCTGGGTGTTTATATGCATGGGTCATTGAAGTTGGCAGGAGAGGTTGAGAGCAGTTAATAAACCAGACAGTATCCTGAGCTTTATTCACAGCAGCATGGAATGCAAAAGCAAAGAGGTTATTTTGAACTTGTATGAGACACTAGTTCGGCCTCAGTGGCAGTATTATGTCTAGTTCTGGGCACCACACTTTAGGTAACGTGAAGACATTGGGGAGTGTACATAAACATTCACAAGAATGGTTCCAGAGATGAAGAATATCAGTTATGAAGAGAGACTGGAGAACTGGGAACATTTTCCTTAGAGAAGAGAAGGCTGAGAGGAGATTAGAAAAATAGGTATTCACAATTATGAGGTGTCTGGACAGAGTGGATAGGGAAAAACTGTCCCCACTCCTGAAAGGTTCTAAAACGAGAGGGCAAAGAATAAAAGTAATTGGTAAAAGAAGCAGAAGTAACATGAAGAAAACTTTTTCACACAGCGAGGGCTTAAGGTCTGGAATGCACTGCCTGAGAGTGTGGTGGAGGCAGATTCAATCGAGGCATTCAGGAGGAAATTGGATAGCTGTCTGAAAAGGAAGTGTGTACAGAGTTACAGGGAGAAGGCAGGGAAGCGGTACTAGATGAATTGCTCTTTTGGACAGCCAGTGCAGACACGATGGACTGAATGGCCGCCTGTAACAATTCTGTGATTCTGTGACAGTTGACCACAAAATGAGCTTCCACCGTTATATTCGTGCCATCACTATCACCACCTATTTCCACTTCAATAGCATCGCCTTATTTCACCCCTGTCTTAACTCATCCGCTGCTGAAGCTCTCAGTCATGTTTTCATTACCTGTAGACCGGACTATTCGAACTCATTCTCCCACATTCTACTATCTGTAAACTTGAGGTCATCTAAAACTCTGCTGCCTGTGCCTTAACTCACAGAAAGTCTAATTCCCCGATCACTGACCGACATCAGCTCACAGTCAAGCAATGTCTTGATTTTAAAATTCTCATTCTTGTTTTCCAATCCCTCCATTGCCTCACCCCTCACTAACTCTGGAATCCCCTCCAGCCCCACAAACCTCTGAGATATCTCTGCTCCTCTAATTCTGGCCTCTTGTGCATCCCTGATTTTAATTACTCCACCATTGTGGCCACACCTTCAGTTGCCTCGGCCCAAAGCTCTGGAATACACGCCCTACACAGCTCCATCTCTCCATCTCTCCACCTCGCTTTTATCCTTTCAGACACTCATTTAAAATTTGCCTCTTTGACCAAACATTTGGTCACCTAACCTAATATCTCCCTTGGTGGTTCAGTGTTATACTTTGTTTCATAATGCTGCTGTGAAGTACCTTGGGATAAGTTCTTGCTGAACTTTGCCAGACATGAATTGTCATTGGCATATCCATGTGGCTTGAAATTTATTATGCTATGCTTTTCCAAGCAAATAATATTTCTGTCCTGGGTTGTGAAATTTCACCACCACTGACGTCAGATTGACTGGACAGTACAGGGTTTACCACATCCCTCCTTTTTGTAAACTAGGTGTATAATTTGCCGCCCTCCAGTGCTCTGTCATCACTCCTATATCCAGAGAGAACTGACAGATTCTGTGCAGTGTTTCTTCCATTTGCACCATTCCTTCTCTCACCAACCCTCAGAATTCCCATCCAGACCGGGTAAATGTTCTAGTTTATTGTGATACAAAAATTGTTGGATTGAAAGGGGTTAACTGAACCTGTTTGTTCAGTGACTGCAATTAATGTCAGTCTCCATGGACCCTAATTGTGTCACTGGAAGATTTCCCTCTTCTATTAATAAGGAGCTCCTTTCAATGTGTTATCATATAGTGTCAGTGGGAGTATCACATCACTCCCGTCACGAACAGGGAGCAGCGGCTCTGGAGAGAGGAAGAGGAAAGATCAGAATCAGAGTACAATAGATTGGAATGTTATAACAATGAACAGGAGTTTCATCTGGGAGTTTAACTTTCTTTCTGCAGATTATGATCAGTTCTCATTAAACAGTCTGATCTATTCCGCACTGAGGAATATTCAATACATTTACTACCCCTTCCTGGCTATTATTGGTGTCCCTAGTAAGACTCTGTATCTAGCTATTAATTCTATAAACCATGTTTAACTGCATTACCATTCTTGTCATTTCCTCTGCCCTCCTTGCTGCTGTTGTTATTCCTGGCAAATTTCAGTCTCCAGATATTAGCTCTATAATCCATTGCTATGTGCATTAGAGTGCTTGTAATTTACTCTCCCATCTTTGCTGTCTCTGGTAAGTCTCTATTTCCCGCTATGAGATCTGTAAAATTTGTTTCACTGAAATAATGTTCTTGCTATTTAAATTTGGGAAGAGTGCAGTTGTCATTGGTCTCTATAAGAAATTCCATCCACTATCCATGAACCATGATCTCCTCATTGCCAAATATCTGAGGCTGAACCAGACAGTTTGCAACCTCTGTCTTATATTTAAATCTGAGCTGAGTTCATCTCCATATTCTCACCAACCCTGCCTACTATCACCTCTGTACTAACACACATCTCCACCTCTGCCTCAGCCTATCTGCTGCATAAACATTCATCTGTGCCTTTGTTAAATACACACTTGACTATTCCAATTCTATCCTGGTCACCCTCCCATTTACAAACCTCCATAAACCACAGCCCATCCAGAACTCTGCTGCCTGTATTCTAACTCACACCAATCCCGATCACCCATCACCCTTGGGCTCACTGATTTACATTGACTCCCAGTCTGGCAGCACCTTAATTTTATTATTCTCATTCATGTGTTTGAATCCCTCCATGGCCTCACCCCTCCAGTTAGTCCCATTCCCCTGACCGTTCCCATATTCCTTTTGGCCTTCTAGTATTTTCTTCAATTAGCTTTAAAAATAAACTTCACCCCCTCTTTATTCTACCACTGACCACGATTTTCAGCTCCACAGCGCCACAGGGCCCAACGTCATGGACGCTTGGATCCATAAAATGGTACGAGCTGAGCTGCCGGTCACTTGCAGTGTTCCATGCTGGACAGGGATTTAGTGCTGGACAGGGATTTAGCCCGGGGTTATCAAGCATGTGCTGGTAGTGTGAGGAAGGGTCTGAATATGGTGCCAATCAGCCATTGCAGCAGCTTTGATGTATGTCTTTGAAACTTGGCCTGTGCATGTCCACTGACCACCTGTGTTAGTCATTCTCAGCTGAACATATATTCAGCAGCACGAGGAGCCCCTCTAGTGTTATTTGAAAGGACCAGGCATCCAACTTACAGGTGAGGGGCTTTTGACTTACTTTTGCTATTGTAAAGTTAGTGGAGGTGCTGTGGATGGTTTTCTGGAGGTTGTGTTGTGAGCTGCTGCAGACATTCAGGGAGGACAGGGGATTTGGTAACCCAACTCTAGACGAGGTATGGGGACTGTAGTTGCAGTGTCTCTGGGTCTGTAACATGACCAACAAATGGAGCAGAGGATGTTGAGAGGGGGTGCTCTCTAAAGAGGGATGAGGAAGGGGCTTTACCCAACCCACCCTCGGTTTTCCAAGAGCACTTCCCCTACCTTACCTGCCCCAGGAGCAGTGTGTGAGGTGACTCTGATTCAAAAAGGAGTTAGTCACAGAGCGGTGTCACCTCCTGCAACACATGGAGCCTCACACCAGAGTGAGGACGGAGCTGTCAGTGGACGTTAAGATCACAGTTTCATTGAAACTCTATGTATTTGGATATTTCCAGGCAGGAGCAGGAGACATATCCAGTATAGATTAGTGGAGATTGATGGAGTCATAGCGTCATTTACGACACATAAGGAGGCCATTCGGTCCATCATTTCCGGTTCTATGTGGAACAATCCAGTCAGTCTCAATCCCCTGCTCAATCCCCGTAGCCCTGCAAGTGCATTTCCTTCAGGTTCCACCCAGTTTCCTTTTGAAGTCATTGATTGGCTCGGCTTCCACCACTCTCATGGGCAGTGAGTTCCAGATCGTTACCATCCACTGTGTTAAAAAGTTCTTCCTCATATTCCACCTGCATCTCTTACCCAAAATGTTCCATCTGTGTCCCCAAGTCCGTGTTTCATCACGGGAACAGCTTTTCCTTCAATATCTTATCTAAGCTTATAATAATCGTGTACACCTCTATCAAATCTATCTCAATCCCCATTGCTCCAGGGACAACAAATCCAGCTTCTCCAATCTGACCTTGTAACTAAACCCCCTATCCCTGAAACAATTCTGGTAAATCTCCACTGCACTCTCTCAAGGACCTTTACATCCTTCCTCAAGTGTGGTGATTAGAACTGGACAGAGTTTTCCAGTTCGAGTCTAACCAAAGCATTACAAAGTTTCAGCATAGCATCTATAACAGCATACCTGGCACAAAAGAAAAACAACGGGAAAGGTAGCCAAATTATGGCTTGCAAGGGAAATTAGAGATAACATTAGATCCAAGGAAGAGGCACACACATTCTCCAGGGAAAAAAAATACAACAGACCTGAATATTGGGAGCAGTTTTGAATTCAGCAAAGGAGGACATAGGGATTGATTAAGAAGCAGCAAATAGAGTACGATTGTAAGCTTGTGGGGGCATAAAAACTGACTGTAAAAGTTTCTATAGGTATGTGAAGAGAAAACAATTGGTGAAGACAAATGTAGGTCCCTTACACTCAGAAACAGGGGAATTTATTATGCGGAACAAAGAAATGGCTGACCATCTAAGTGCATACTTTGATTCTGTCTTCACAAAGGAGGACACAAATATCAAACCAGAAATGTTGGGGAACACAGGGTTTAGTGAGAGATAGGAAGTTAAAAAGATCAGTCTTCGTAGAGAAATGGTGTTGGGCCTGATAATCTTAATCCAAGAATAATTCAGGAAGTGACCCTAGAAATAGTGGATGCACTGGTGGACATCTTCCTAGATTCCATGGACTCTGGAACAGTTCCTACAGATTGGACGGTAGCTCATGTAACCCCACTATTTAAAACGGGATAGAAAGAGAAAACAGAGAATTATAGACCAATGAGCCTGACGTCGAAAGTGGGGAAAATCCTGGAGCCATTATCAGAGATTTTATAGCAGAGCACTTGGAGAACAGTGGTAGAATTGGACAAAGTCATCATGAATTTACGAAAATGAAATCATGCTTGTCAAATCTACTGGAATTCTTCGATGATGCAACTAGTCGAGTTGATGAGGGGGAGCCAGTGGATATGGTTTATTTGGACTTTCAGAACGCTTTTGGCAAAGTACCATATAAGAGATTAGCGTGTAAAATTAAAGCACATGGGATTGGGGGTAGTTTATTGTGATGGATAGAAAATTGGTTGCCAGACAGGAAACAAAGAGTATGGACAAACGGGTCTTTTTCTGAATGGCAGAACGTGAACAGTGGGTACCACAGGGATCGGTGTTAGGACCCCAGCTACGCACAATATATATTAATGATTTAGATGAGGGACCTAAATGTAATATCTCGAAATTTTCAGATGACATAAAATTGGGTGGGAGGGTGAGTTGTCAGGAGGAACCATAGAGGCTTCAATGTGATTTGGGCAAGTTGAGTGAGTGGGCAAATGCATGGAAGATGCAGTATAATTGTGGGCAAATGTGAGGTTATCCACTTTGGTAGCAAAATTAGGAAGGCAGATTATTATCAGAACTGGTATAAACTGAGAGAAGGGAATTATTGGTGTTCTCGTACACGAGTTGCTGAAGGTAAGCATGCGGGTGCAACAGGCGGTAAAAAGGCAAATGGTACGCTGGCCTTTATAACGAGAGGATTCGTGTACAGGAGCAGGGATGTCTTGATGCAATTATACAGAGCCTTGGTGAGGTCACATCTCGAATATTGTGTTCAGTTCTGGTCTCCATATATGAGGAAGAAGGTTCTTGCAATTGAGGGAGTGCTGCGAAGGTTTACCAGACTCATTCCTGGAATGGCGGGACTGATGTATGAGGAGAAACTGAGTCGGTTAGGATTATATTCGCTGGAGTTCAGAAGAGTGAGGGAGGGATCTCATAGAAACCTGCAGAATTTTAATCAGTCTGGACAGTCTAGATGCAGGAAGGATGTTCCCGATGTTGGGATGTCCAGAACCAGGGGTAACAGTCTAAGGATAAGGGGTAAACCTTTCAGGACTGAGATGAGGAGAAGTTTCTTCACCCAGAGAGTTTTTTTTAGAATTAGAATATTACAGCGCAGTACAGGCCCTTCGGCCCTCGATGTTGCGCCGATCATCTGACCTACACTATTCCATTTACATCCATATGTCTATCCAATGACCACTTAAATGCCCTTAAAGTTGGCGAGTCTACTACTGTTGCAGGCAGGGCGTTCCACGCCCCTACTACTCTCTGCGTAAAGAAACTACCTCTGACATCTGTCCTATATCTTTCACCCCTCAACTTAAAGCTATGTCCCCTCGTGTTTGCCATCCTCATCCGAGGAAAAAGACTCTCACTATCCACCCTATCTAACCCTCTGATTATCTTGTATGTCTCTATTAAGTCACCTCTCCTCCTCCTTCTCTCTAACGAAAACAACCCCAAGTCCCTCAGCCTTTCCTCGTAAGACCTTCCTTCCATACCAGGCAACATCCTAGTAAATATCCTCTGCACCCTTTCCAAAGCTTCGACATCCTTCCTATAATGCGGTGACCAGAACTGCACGCAATACTCCAGGTGCGGCCTCACCAGAGTTTTGTACAGCTGCATCATGACCCCGTGGCTCTGAAACTCGATCCCCCTACTAATAAAGGCTAACACACCATATGCCTTCTTAACAGCCCTATTAACCTGGGTAGCAACTTTCAGGGATTTATGTACCTGGATACCAAGATCTCTCTGTTCATCTACACTACCAAGAATCTTCCCATTAGCCCAGTACTCTGCATTGCTGTTACTCCTTCCAAAGTGAATCACCTCACACTTCTCCGCATTAAACTCCATTTGCCATCTCTCAGCCCAGCTCTGCAGCCTATCTATGTCCCTCTGTACCCTACAACACCCTTCGACACTATCCACAACTCCACCGACCTTCGTGTCATCCGCAAATTTACTAACCCACCCTTCTACACCCTCATCCAGGTCGTTTATAAAAATGACAAACAGCAGTGGCCCCAAAACAGAACCTTGCGGTACACCACTAGTAACTAAACTCCAGGATGAACATTTGCCATCAACCACCACCCTCTGTCTTCTTTCAGCTAGCCAATTTCTGATCCAAAGCTCTAAATCACCTTCAACCCCATACTTGCGTATTTTCTGCAATAGCCTACCGTGGGGAACCTTATCAAACGCCTTACTGAAATCCATATACACCACATCCACGGCTTTACCCTCATCCACCTGTTTGGTCACCTTCTCGAAAAACTCAATAAGGTTTGTGAGGCACGACCTACCTTTCACAAAACCGTGCTGACTATCGCAAATGAACTTATTCTTTTCAAGATGATTATAAATCCTGTCTCTTATAACCTTTTCCAACATTTTACCCACAACCGAAGTAAGGCTCACAGGTCTATAATTACCAGGGCTGTCTCTACTCCCCTTCTTGAACAAGGGGACAACATTTGCTATCCTCCAGTCCTCCGGCACTACTCCTGTCGACAATGACGACTTAAAGATCAACAACAACGGCTCTGCAATCTCCTCCCTGGCTTCCCAGAGAATCCTAGGATAAATCCCATCTGGCCCAGGGGACTTATCTATTTTCACTCTTTCCAAAATTGCTAACACCTCCTCCTTGTGAATCTCAATCCCATCTAGCCTAGTAGGCTGTATCTCAGTAATCTCCTCGGCAACATTTTCTTTCTCTACTGTAAATACTGACGAAAAATATTCATTTAACGCTTCCCCTATCTCCTCTGATTCCGCACACAACATCCCACTACTATCCTTGATTGGCCCTGTTCTAACTCTTATCATTCGTTTATTCCTGATATACCTATAGAAAGCCTTAGGGTTTTCTTTGATCCTATCCGCCAATGACTTCTCGTGTCCTCTTCTTGCTCTTCTTAGCCCTCCCTTTAGATCCTTCCTGGCTAGCTTGTAACTCTCAAGCGCCCTAACTGAGCCTTCACGTCTCATCCTAACATAAGCCGCCCTCTTCCTCTTGACAAGCGCTTCAACTTCTTGAGTAAACCACGGCTCCCTTGCTCGACAACTTCCTCCCTGCCTGACAGGTACATACTTATCAAGGACACGCATTAGCTGCTCCTTGAATAAGCTCCACATTTCGTTTGTGCCCATCCCCTGCAGTTTCCTTCCCCATCCTACACATCCTAAATCTTGCCTAATCGCGTCATAATTTCCTTTCCCCCAGCTATAATTCTTGCCCTGCGGTATATACCTGTCCCTGCCCATCGCTAAGGTAAACCTAACCGAATTGTGATCACTATCTCCAAAGTGCTCACCTACATCTAAATCAAACACCTGGCCGGGTTCATTACCCAGTACCAAATCCAATGTGGCATCGCCCCTGGTTGGCCTGTCCACATACTGTGTCAGAAAACCCTCCTGCACACACTGGACAAAAACAGACCCATCTAAAGTACTCGAACTATAGTATTTCCAGTCAATATTTGGAAAGTTAAAGTCCCCCATAACCACTACCCTGTTACTCTCGCTCCTGTCGAGAATCATCTTCGCTATCCTTTCCTCTACATCTCTGGAACTATTCGGAGGTCTATAGAAAACTCCCAACAGGGTGACCTCTCCTCTCCTGTTTCTAACCTCGGCCCAGACTACCTCAGTAGACGAGTCCTCAAACGCCCTTTCTGCCGCTGTAATACTTTCCTTGATTAACAATGCCACACCCCCCCCCCCCCCCTCTTTTACCCTCTTCTCTGTTCTTTCTGAAACATCTAAATCCCGGAACCTGCAACATCCATTCCTGCCCCTGCTCTACCCATGTCTCCGAAATGGCCACAACATCAGGATCCCAGGTACCAACCCATGCTGCAAGCTCACCCACCTTATTCCGGATGCTCCTGGCGTTGAAGTAGACACACTTTAAACCAAGTTCTTGCTTGCCAGTGCCCTCTTGTGTCCCTGTAACCTTATCCCCTACCTCACTACTCTCAACAGCCTGTACACTGGCACTGCAATTTAGGTTCCCATTCCCCTGCTGATTTAGTTTAAACCCCCCCGAAGAGCACTAACAAATCTCCCCCCCAGGATATTGGTACCCCTCTGGTTCAGGTGAAGACCATCCTGTTTGTAGAGGTCCCACCTACCCCAGAAAGAGCCCCAATTATCCAGGAAACCAAAACCCTCCCTCCTACACCATCCCTGCAGCCACGTGTTCAACTCCTCTCTCTCCCTATTCCTCTCTTCGCTAGCACGTGGCACAGGCAACAACCCAGAGATAACAACTCTGGTTGTTCTCGCTCTAAGCTTCCACCCTAGCTCCCTGAATTTCTGCCTTAAATCCCCATCTCTCTTCCTACCTATGTCGTTGGTGCCTATGTGGACCACGACTTGGGGGTGCTCCCCCTCCCCCTTAAGGATCCCAAAAACACGATCGGAGACATCACGTACCCTGGCACCTGGGAGGCAACACACCAACCGTGAGTCTCTCTCGTTCCCACAGAACCTCCTATCTGTTCCCCTAACTATGGAGTCCCCAATGACTAATGCTCTGCTCCTCTTCCCTTTTCCCTTCTGAGCAACAGGGACAGACTCTGTGCCAGAGACCTGCACCCCATTGCTTACCCCTGGTAAGTCGTCCCCCCCAACAGTATCCAAAACGGTATACCTGTTGTTGAGGGAAACGGCCACAGGGTATCCCTGCACTGCCTGCTGGTTCCCTTTCCTTCCCCTGACGGTAACCCATCTACCTACTTCTTTTACCTGAGGTGTGACTGCCTCCCTATAACTCCTGTCAATAATCCCCTCCGCCTCCCGAATGATCCGAAGTTCATCCAGCTCCAGCTCCAGTTCCCTAACGCGGTCTGCGAGGAGCTGGAGTTGGGTGCACTTCCCGCAGATGCAGTCAGCAGGGACACTCTTGGCGACCCCTACCTCCCACATTCTGCAGGTGGTGAGCCTGTGGAATTCACTACCACAGGGAGCAGTCGAGGCCAAATCATTGTATGTTTTTAAGAAGGAGTTAGATATAGCTTTTGGTTCTAAAGCGATCAAAGGATATGGGGGGAAAAGATTACTGAGTTGGATGATCAGCGATGATCATAACGAATGGTGCAGCAGGCTCGAAGGACCGAATGGCCTACTTCTGCTCCTATTTTCTATGTTTCCATGTTTCCCTGCTTTTGTATCCTTGCCTCCAAGATCTGATATGTTTTGCTAAACACTCTCTCCTAATATGTCCTGCCACCTGCAATGATAAATGCATATGGAGCCCCAGGTCCCTCTGCTCCTGCACAATGTTCAGAACTGTGTCATTAAGTCTATATTGCCTTCCTATTCCTTCTGGCATAAGGCATCACCTCACACTCCTCTGTACTAAATTCCGCCTGCCATTTCTCTGTTAATTCTGCTGGATTGTCGATAGCCTGTTGCAGACAGTTTGTGTCATCCTCAGTGTTTGCCACGCGTCCAAGTTCGGTGTCATTGGAAAGCCTTGAAATTCTGATCTGTATTCCAAGATCCAAGTCATTTATATATCGCAAAAAAAAAGTGGTCCTAGCACTGACCCTTGGGGAACATCACTGCCTACCATCCTCCAGTCTGAAAAACAACCATTTAACACGACTCACCCTTTTCTTTCCATCAATCAATATTTGATCCAATTGGATGCTAATCCATGTCATTCAATTTTGTTATCCAACATTTTAGAACATAGAACATAGAACAGTACAGCACAGTACAGGCCCTTCGGCCCACGATGTAGTGCCGAACCTTTAACCTGCTCTCAGATCAAACTACCTACACACCCTTCATTCTACTATCATCCATGTACCGATCCAAGAGTCACTTAAATGTCCCCAATGTATCTGCTTCTACTACCGCCACTGGCACTGCGTTCCACGCACCCACCACTCTCTGTGTAAAGAACCTACCTCTGACATCTCCCCGAAACCTTCCTCCAATCATCTTAAAATTATGCCCCCTGGTGATAGCCCTTTCTGCCCTGGGAAAATGTCTCTGGCTATCCAATATATCTATGCCTCTCATCATCTTGTACTCCTCTGTCAAGTTACCTCTCATCCTTCTTCGTTCCAATGAGAAAAGACCGAGCACCCACAACCTTTCTTCGTAAGACATGCCCTCCAGTCCAGGCAGCATCCTGGTAAAACTCCTCTGCACCCTCTCTAAAGCTTCCACATCCTTTTGTGTGGTACTTCATCAAACGCTTTCTTAAAATCCATGCAGACCATTCACCACATTCTTTTCATCAACCTGCTCTGTTACTTCATCAAAATAAATTCAATTAGTTCATGAAAGCATGATCTGCTTTTTAAAATCCGTGCAGACAACACTTAATTAACTCAAACATCTCCTAGTGTGTGTTGATTTTTTTCCCGCTGATTTAGTTTCCAAAACCTTCCTCACCACTGATGTTAAACTAACTGACCAGTAGTTGCGAGGCCTGTGTGTTGTCCATTCCCATTGATAATTCTGGGAGGTGAGGGTGACCATCTATGTCATCGTTTTTTCGCTCAGCAGGGAGAAGCAGAATGAGAGATCCCGTGGCTTTGTCAGGATAGCGGGAATCCTGATGGTGTTGGTGTCTCTGCGGGGGCCCCATGTCAATGGGGAGAGGTACAGGAACTGAAAGAACTCTCACTCCATTAAAGTACAGTTGGTGTGTGAGCATGCCCAGTACATCATGTTGGTGAATGTTCACTGCCCTGTCAGCAGCCACCATACCTTCATTCTGAAGCAGTCAGCCATTCTTAACACTTAGGGCTTCCATACAGAACCAGAATGTGGCTCCTCGGAGGCAAAGAAAAAAACCGTCTAGACACAGCTCATGTTTCTACATCCCCAAACCACCTACCACCGCCACCCAACCTCCCACAATTAACATGTGTATAATGTGAGCAATGGAGTCACCAGGAACATGGTGGGACAGACCATCGGTGTGATGAAGCAATGCTTCCAATGTCTGAACCGCTCGGGGAGAGCCCTTCAGTACACACTGGAGCAGGTGTCCAAGTTCATGGTGTTCTGCTGCACCCTTCATATCATCACCATCATGAGGACACAGGCATGGGCACCAGAAATCCGGAGGACACCTCAGGAGGAGGAGTAGGACGCAGGGAGGATATTTCCTGGACGCCTTCGAACTAGACAGGCTGTCGGAGAGTCCCTGCTAAGATTTTGTTTCCCATAGGACAACTTCCCTTTCCCACCATGGATCCCCCAATCTCCACCATTTCACCCATCTGAGACGCCCCATCACAGTGTCCCCTTGGTCACCATCCTGTAATAAAAACCACCAACATAAACCTTTTCAGTAGCATCTTTATCCAACAACACATCCAAATATACAAAAGGAAAATGGAACTATTCACCCTTGAATATTCCCTTCGTCTCTGTCTTGTGCGTTCCCTCGACTCGCCTCGTGCTCCCCAGTGTTTCCCTAGTGACTGCAGCATGGCTGGTGGAAGATTGCTGACTTTCATTCGGGGAGACTGCAGATGACCTTTCAGGACGTCCTCGAGCAGCTCTGGGCCTTGAGTGCTTCGATTCAAACTGTACCACCTCGACATAGGCAGCAGCCCAGTAATGTTCTGATCTGAGTCCTGTGTATTATAACACGTTTGTGACCTCGCTGTCCGGGAGCTGCCACATGCACTATCCTTTCCCCCTGCCCTGGCTGCAGTTCGTGCGTTTTCGATGAATCAGCATGTGCAGATTCCGACTCTATACCAGCCTCTAAGGCACACACAGTGGAAGTATTTGAGCTGGAGGCTGTGAGTATCAGACTAAGTGATGGGGCTTCACCATCAGTCCTGTGCTGATGCTCTCTCTCTGTCCCCTGGAGCTGCTGTGACTGGGAAGCTGGCAGTTTTGGGGTACCATTGGGAAGTGTAAAATCAGAAGGGTCGTATTGGGATGAGAGATTGTGGGTGGGTTGGAAAGCAGGAGGTCCATGATCCCACCATCTCCAGCTTGTACATCATCCCAGACAGCAGGATGCGGGGGGAGGTGGGAGTTAAGAAGGGGCATAAGGCAGGAACATAGCATCATCCTGAATGCTCTCAGCGATGTCGGATGCCAGGGGCTCTGTCACAGCCGGTCCCATGATGTGAAGAACCATCTCCTCCCTCAAGCTCAGGGGTTGAAGGTATGTCTGGTCACTCGCCGGTTCACTTGCTGCTCCCTGTGATTATGGGTCACCTTGTCCTGTAAGAAAGAAGGCAGAATATTAATGATTGTTTTACACTGTGTTTTGATGATGTGCCTGCCATAGCTGAATAGCTGTAGGTAATTGGAGGCAGTGAGAGGTGGGTGTGAGGCTGCTATCAGTACAAGGTGTGTGAGGGTGAGGTGGAGAATGTGAATGTTAGGTGTGAGTCCTGAGTGTTAGGGACTGCTGATGGGTGAGTGATGGGGGTGTGGTGCATTGAGCAGTGTGAGAGGTTGGTGATGTTGGGGGTAGGAGATGTCATTTGGAGATTAATTCAATGACATTGACCACCCGTATGAGCTCAGTAAACTTCTTCTGGCTCTGCTGCCAGAGTCTCGTGGCGAGAATTCTTGCATTGACCTCCCTGGCCACCTTCACCGATTCCCTTCGGAGGACGTTCCTTGAGAGTCTCCACCCCACCACACGGAAACAGAGCCTCTCTCCTCCTGTCACCCTTCGTAACTAAGACATCCATCCCCACATCCGTGAACCGCAGAACCCTCTGTTGCAGTGTGCTATTTACCTTGTCTCCAATTGCAGAATTTACAGTGAGCACCAGCAGCCTCCAGTGAATCAGTGCATCACCTCTTTAAGAGGGACAGACTGCGTTTAAAAGCTGAACCTGGCTGAAACATGTGTCAGCCTCACACACCTTTAGGGCCCTGTTAAGCATCCAGACAGACAGCAGCGCGGGTTACCCGGGGTGGCACGTAGAATTCATGGAAATGAGGAGGCAGCAGGAAGTGTGTTTGTCACCTGCCTCAACAGGAACGGGCACGGGCAGATCATAATCCCTCTGCCCAAAAACACGACGTACTCTCTATTTCTATTTGCTGCTCTCTCTTTCACACTTTCTCACACTCTGTCTTTCTCTCTCTCTTCACTCACTTTCTCTTGCTCATAAAATAAGAGATTGATGCAGCACAGAAGAAGGCTATTCGGCCCTTTGTGTCAGTGCTGTCTCTTTCAAAGAGCCATCTAATTAGTTCCTCTTTCCTCCTCTTTCCCCAGACTCCTGTTTTTCTTTTCCTTTTCAAGTATTTGCTAAATTGCCTTTTGAATGATATTACTGAATCTGCTTCCACCATGTTTTCAGCCAGTGAATTCCAGATCCCAATAACTCGCTGTGGAAGAAAAGTCTCCTCATTTCACCTCTGGTTTTTTGTCAATTACCTTCCGCCTGTGTCTTCTTAATACTGAACTTTAGATTTTTGGATTTAGAAATACATCACTCGATCAGGCCCTTCGGCCCACCGAGTCTGTGCCGACCATTAACCACCCATTTATAATAATCCTACACTAATCCCATATTCCTACCACATCCTCACCTGTCCCTATATTCCCCTACCACCTACCTATACTAGGGGCAATTTATAATGGCCAATTTACCTATCAACCTGCACGACTTTTGGCTGAGGGAGGAAACCCACAAACTCCACACAGGCAGTACCCATAATATGAGGCTGCAATGCTTACCACTGCACCACTGTGCCAACCCTGTTTCTGACACTGGAAACAGTTTCACATTGATTACCTTATCAAAACACTTAATAATTTTGAATTTTATATCAAATCTCCCCTTACCTATCACTGCTCTAATGAGAACAATCCCAGCTTTTCGAATCTATCCACGTAACTGTATTCCCAGATCCCTGGTACCATTCTCGTAATTCACCTCTGTATCTTCACTACGTCCTTGACATCCTTACCAATGTGTGGTGATCAGAATTGGACACAATTCTCCATCTGGGACCTAACCAATGATGTATAATTATCAGCATTTCCTCCTGAGTTTTATTACTCTGTGTGTCTCTCTCTAATACCAAGGACACTGCATGCTACTAACTAAGATCTGTGTGTTTACACCCTAGGTCTCTCTAATCATGCACTCACTCTATAATGGTATCATTTATTTTATATTTTTTTCTTCTCATACTTCCTACCCAAATGTCTCGCTTCACATTTCAATGTGTTAAATTCCATCTGCCATGTTCCTGCCCATTTCATCAGTCAGTCTCTGTCCTCCTGAAGTCTGTTACTATCCTTCTCACTGTTTATTAACATTTCTGAGTTTCCTTCCATCTGAAAACTTGGACATTACCCCCTCTGTACACAAGCCCACTGCATTAGCATGCAACACCAGGGATCCCAACAGTCACCCTGGGGAACCCCACTGTGTACTTCGCTCCAGCTGAAAAACAGCCATTATTCCCCACTCTCTGATACCTGTCACCTAGCTAATTTCTTGCATGCTGGGATTGAAAAAGAAAAAAAAGGACTTCCATTTATGTAGCGCCTTTCATGACAACTGCATGTTCCAAAGCGATTTACAATCAACGTATACTTATAATGCCTACTCACGCTTGTACTGTCGGAAAAAGGGCAGCCAATTTTCGCACAGCAAGATCCCACAAGCAGCAATGTGATAATGACCAGATCTGTTTTTATGATGTTGCTTGATGGATAAATATTGTCCAGGCCACAGGGAATAAATCCCCTGATCTGCTGATAAATAATCCCACAGGATCATTAGCATCCACCTGAGAGGGCAGATGGGGCCTTGGTTTAACGTTTCATTCGAAAGACTGCTCATCTGATAGCGCAATACTCCCTCAGTACTGTCGCTGCACTGTCAGCCTTGATTCTTGTGAAAAAGTCATTTCATAACACTTGATCCTGGAAGCTTGTGACTGAAAGTGGAGAGAGCTACAAACTGTGCCTCGGCTGACTTTGGCCCTTTAATCCCATGTGTTTCTAATTGGGTCACACGGCTGTTATATAGTACTTTATCAAACACCTTTTGAAACGATAGGAAAATTGTAAAAGTACAGGCAGGAAAAGTCATAGAAACATATAATAGCATTGCATGGAAGGGGGTCATTTGGTCTATGAAGTCTGTGCTGGCTCTTTTGATGAGTTTCCAGTGAGTTCCACACCCTGGATCTTTCCCAGATCCTTGAACCTTTCCCCTTAATATCTAACCAAATCACTTTTTGAACCTACTTTTGAATCTGTATCCTTCAGCCTATCACACAATAATTTGCAAATCCGAAACAAAAATTGCATTACAATAATCCCCATGTCAACTCTGCTTCTTTTTTCCAATCACCATAAATCTATGTCCTCTGGTTAATGGCCCCTCATACATTAGAAACATTATATAATTTGTAAAAACCCTTCATGATGTTAAATATCCCTATCTTATCACCTTGTAAATGTCCCTGCTCCAAGGAAAACAATCCCAGCTACATAACTGTAATCCCTCATTCCTGGAAAAGTTCCAGTAAAACTCTTCTGTCCCCTCTCCAAGGTTTCATGTCCTTCCGAAAGTGTGCTTTCCAGTATTGGACACAATACTCCAGATGGAGCCGGACTAGTCTTTTCTATAGGGTTAACACAATATCCTGGCCAGTCTACTCTGTGTCTCTATTAATCAAGCCGAGTAATCTATTTGCTTTGTGAACTGGTTGTTAACCTGTCCAGCTACTTTCAAAGATTGCATACAAACACCTCAGGTCTCTCTGTTACTCTCAATAGCTTTAAAGTTGTGCCATTCAGCTTGTATTATCCCTGGTCATTCATCCGGAAGAAAATGGGCTTATCAGTGATAGGCAACATGGTTTTGTGCAGGGAAGGTCATGTCTTACCAACTTAATAGAATTCTTTGAGGAAGTGACAAAGTTGATGGATGATGGAAGGGCTGTAGATGTCATATACATGGACTTCAGTAAGGCGTTTGATAAGGTTCCCCATGGTAGGCTGATGGAGAAAGTGAAGTCGCATGGGGTCCAAGGTGTACTAGCTAGATGGATAAAGAGCTGGCTGGGCAACAGGAGACAGAGAGTAGCAGTGGAAGGGAGTTTCTCAAAATGGAGACGTGTGACCAGTGGTGTTCCACAGGGATCCGTGCTGGGACCACTGTTGTTTGTGATATACATAAATGATTTGGAGGAAAGTATAGGTGGTCTGATTAGCAAGTTTGCAGACGACACTAAGATTGGTAGAGTAACAGATAGTAAAGGGGACTGTCAGAGAATACAGCAGAATATAGATAGACTGGTGAGTTGGGCAGATAAATGGCAGATGGAGTTCAATCAGGGCAAATGCGAGGTGATGCATTTTGGAAGATCCAATTCAAGAGTGAACTATACAGTAAATGGAAAAGTCCTGGGGAAAATTGATGTCCAGAGAGATTTGGGTGTTCAGGTCCATTGTTCCCTGAAGGTGGCAACGCAGGTCAATAGAGTGGTCAAGAAGGCATACGGCATGCTTTCCTTCATCGGACGGGGTATTGAGTACAAGAGTTGGCAGGTCATGTTACAGTTGTATAGGACTTTGGTTCGGCCACATTTGGAATACTGCGTGCAGTTCTGGTCGCCACATTACCAAAAGGATGTGGATGCTTTGGAGAGGGTGCAGAGGAGGTTCACCAGGATGTTGCCTGGTATGGAGGGCGCTAGCTATGAAGAGAGGTTGAGTCGATTAGGATTATTTTCATTAGAAAGACGGAGGTTGAGGGGGGACCTGATTGAGGTGTACAAAATCATGAGAGGTATAGACAGGGTGGATAGCAAGAGGCTTTTTCCCAGAGTGGGGGATTCAATTACAAGGGGACACGAGTTCAAAGTGAGAGGGGAAAGTTTAGGGGGGATATGCGTGGAAAGTTCTTTATGCAGAGGGTGGTGGGTGCCTGGAACGCATTGCCAGTGGAGGTGGTAGACTCGGGCACGATAGCGTCTTTTCAGATGTATCTAGACAGATACATGAATGGGCAGGAAGTAAAGAGATACAGACCCTTAGAAAATAGGCGACAGGTTTAGATAGAGGATTTGGATCGGCGTAGGCTTGGAGGGCCGAAGGGCCTGTTCCTGTGCTGTAATTTTCTTTGATCTTTGTTCTTTGCATGCAGCTCACCATCACCTTCTCAAGGGCAATTATGAATGGGCAATAAATGCTGCCCTAGTCAACGACACCCACATCCCATGAACGGATAATATATATCAAATCTTCCGACAATGTATCTCCTCACACATCTGCCATGCCAATTAAATATTAGGAAGACTGCTGCTGTTGTTTTCAAACCCCACGTCAAAAGTTTCCTAGCTAAAGACTGGATCTCTCTCCTTGGCAACTGTCTGAAACTAAAGCAAACTGTTCACAACCTGGTTTCTTAGTTGACGCTGCGACGAGCTTCCTGCTAAATATTACGAAAACAGCCTACTTACACTTCCGTATCATCACCCAACTTTGCCCCTCTCTCAGCTCTTCTGCTGATGAAACAGTCCCACTTGCCTGTGTTACCTGTAGACTCGACTAGTCCAACAGACACCTGGCTGGTCTCCCACATTCTACTCTCCATAACCCTGAGGTGATCCAATGCACTGCTGCCCATGTCCTAACTCACACCAAGTCCTGTTCACCCATTACCCCCTGGACTCACTGACCTACATTGGCTGCTGGTCAGCAACACCTCAATTTTAAAACTCTCAGCCTTCTTTTCAAATCCTTCATTATCTCACTACTCCTTATCTGTGTAATCTCCTCCAGCCCGACAACCCTCCGAGATATCTGCACTCATCTATTTCTGGCCTCTTGAGCATCTACGAGTTTAATTGCTCTACCATTGGTGGTCCTGCCTTCAGCTGCCGAGGCCCTACGCTCTGGAAGAGTAGAGCAGAACTTCCAGGGAGGAATTCCTGGAAGATAAATGTCAGTGAATTAAACACTAAAATAAAAGCAAAATATTGCGGATGCTGAACACTGGAAATACTCAGCAGGTCTGGCAACATCTGTGCAGAGAGAAACAGAGTTAATGTTTCAGATCTGTGCCCCTTCATCAGAACTGGTAAACGTTAGAAATGTAACAGTCTTTGAGCAAGTGAAAGAGGGGAAGGGGGAAGAAGAACAAGAAGGAAGGACTGTGATGGGACAGAGAGGGGATAGATTAAATTACAGACTGTTACATTCCTAACGTTTACCAGTTCTGATGAAGGGTCAGAGACCGGAAACATTAACTCTGTTTCTCTCTACACAGATGCTGCCAGACCTGCTGAGTATTTCCAGCACTTTCTGGTCTCATCCCTAAGCTTTTGAATTCTCTCCCCAAACCCTAAATGCAATAAGCTGCACTGAGTCCAGTTTTAGGGAGTCCTGCTTGGACAGAGTACTAAATGCAGTAAAGTTATCGAGAGATTGAATTTTAAGTGATCTAAGAGTCGATCTCTTTCCAACAATTTGTTAATTTTACATTTAGCATTTCACTTAATTTTAAGCTGAATTTGTACTTTATTTCACAATCTGTTTGTGAGAATTGGACAGTTAATTGATGCTGATGGAAAAGGAGGGTCAGTGTCAGCTTGGATATAAAACTGACTTAATGACAGAAAACAGTGAGTTGCGGTAAATAGTTGGTATTCAAACTGGAGAAAAATAGACAGTTGTGTTCCCCAAGGGTTAGTGCTCGGAACACTGTTTTATTCTGATATGTATAAATGATTTGGATAATGGCTTACAGAGAAACATTTCAAAATTTGCAGGTGATACCAAACTTGGAGGCGGGGCAGGCATTGAGGTTGATACCAATCGATGTCAGAGGACAGAGATAGGCTAGCGGAATGGGCAGACGAGAGGCAAATGGAATTTAATACAGACAAGTGTCAAGTGATGCATTTTATCAGAAGTAACAGGGAGAGGCAATATACACTAAATGGTAAAGTTCGAAAGAGTGTGCAGAGACAAAGGGACATGGGGATCATGCACATAGATCCCTGAAGGTGGCAGGATATATTGAGAGAGTCGTCAGTAAAGCATATGGGATATTGGGCTTCATAGATTGATGTGGTGAGTTCAGAAGAAGGAAAGTTATGCTGTAACTTTATGAAGCTCTGGTTAGGCCCCAAGTGGAGTACTGCATACAGTTCTGTTCACCACACTTTAGGAAGGATGTGAGGGTCATTGACAGGGTGTGGAGGAGGGTTACTTTAATGGTTCCAGAGATGGAGGATTTTCAGTACAATATAGTCTGTAAAAGCTGGGATTGTCTTCCTTGGAGTAAAGGAGATTGAGGGGAGATTTGATACATGTATACAAGATGATGACCTGTTTGGATAAGGTAGACAGGAAAAGATGTTCCCATTAGCTTATGGTACAATGACTAGAGTTAAGATTGAGGGCAAGAGTTAAGGGGGATGTGATGAACAACATTTTTACACAACGAGTGGTAATGGCCTGGAAATCATTGCCTCCGAGGGTGGTGGAAGCAGAGAAGGTGAATTATTTCAAAAGGATATTAGATGAACACTTGATATAAATAAACTTGCAGGAATATGGAGTCAGAGCTGGGGAATGAGACTGGCTGGATTTATCGACAAAGAGCTGGCATGGACTCGATGAGCAGAATGGCCTAATTCTGTGCTGAAATGACTATGACTCTACGACTCTCTGACAGGGGAATACTATTACTACTTTTAGTTTAGTTTAGAGATACAGCACTGAAACAGGCCCTTCGGCCCACCGAGTCTGTGCGGACCATCAACCACCCGTTTATACTAATCCTACACTAATTCCATATTCCTACCACATCCCCACCTGTCCCTATGTTTCCTTACCACCTACCTATACTACGGGCAATTGCTAATGGCCAATTTACCGATCAACCTGCAAGTCTTTGGCATGTGGGTAGAAACCGGAGCACCCGGAGGAAACCCACGCAAACACAGGGAGAACTGGCAAACTCCACACAGGCAGTACCTAGAATTGAACCCGGGTCACTGGAGCTGTGAGGCTGCGGTGCCAACCACTGCACCACTGTGCCGCCCTATACTGGGAAAGTTTATAATGGACTGGGCAGTATCACCCTGGAGAACCCCGTGATGTAAGTGAAATGTTTGATGCCCCAGAACGTGGTTAACAAATGTCCTTCACAAACAGAATAAATCAGTTCAGTCCCACTGACAATTCTGGAGTCATTCACAATGGGGAGTAATTTCTCCTCGTTTTCTCTACATAGGACAGCAGTCAGGCTTTTCACTGTGTCCACCACCTCCATGTTGAAAGTATTGTCAGGGTTAGGTGAGATAAGACACGTTGCCTGGGCGACAGATTTCTTCAATTGTGTTGCTGCTTCTATGCTCTCTTCAGTCCAACCAGGTTAAATCTGGTCATCATCACCATTAGTTAGTTCATAAAGAGGAGTCACAGTCTCTGCAAATCGAGGGATGAGGGTCCACTGATACCCTGCCAGCCTGAGGATAGGACACAGGGTAGTCTTTGAGGTGGACAGGGGTAGATACTGGATGAGGGTCCACTGATACCCCACCAGCCTGAGGATAGGACACAGGGCAGGACTTTGAGGTGAACAGGGGTAGACACTGGATGGTCTCGGCCTGACGCTGGTGTGGGCTGATGCAGGATGATCTGATCTGGGCACGTAGAAAGGTGACACGGTCTTGCACCAGCTGGGCCTTACGTGGATGTTCTTTTAGTCCAGCTCCCAAAGTCACTGCAGTAGTTCCTGTAAAAGGGTTAAATGTGTGGACACGGTGATGAGAAGATCATCGACATATTGCAGCGAGCAGGAAGACTGTGAAAAGCTCAGAAGGGACCCGGCTACACGTTTGTTGAAAATAGTGGGGTTATTGTGGAAACCCTTGTGACAGCCATGTCCAGGAGTACCTCTGGTCCTCAGAAGAGAATGTGAATTTAATTTGTTTCTCTAGTTTTACTGGGATACTCCAATAAACATTAGAGATATCCAGGGTAGAGAAGACAGCCCTGCCACTGAGAATCCGGGAGAGTAGGGTGGGTGTCTATCAGACAACCGGGTTCACGCAGGGTTGACTGAATTGAGTTTGTGGTGGTCAATAGTCAGTCACCAGCTGCCATCCGGCTTTCCAACCAGTCAAATCGGGCAGTTAGAAGGGAACATGGCTTCGTGAACTACACCCTGGTATAACAATGACCTGATAGTGTCTGGAATGCATGACATAATCTCAGCTCGGTAAGAATACTGCTTCATAGATCATGCAATGGTCAGTTAATTTCTTCGGGTCTGCTCATGTTTGTACAGTTATCTTTATGGGTTGTGGATACACTCGACACGGACTCGAGAATCGCCTGCACCTCAGGGTGATCAGAGCTGTCTGGTTCCCACTCCTCTGATATTTTAATCATGAATATTGAGGGTGCACTGGACACCAGAGTAGGGGTATGTTCCAATGTTCTACAATATACAAATATAGGGATAATCAATTACTGCTGATAACCTTTGAGCACATTACTGCCCAGTAGTCCCTGTCCATTATGCAGGATCATATAAAAGGGAGGCAGGACTTTGACATGAGCTGTGTTCCCTCTCCTACACCAATATAAGATCTGTTCCAGGGTCACAGATTAACCAAAAGGAGGTCGAAGGGTTCAAGCAGTTTATTGAGGAGTAACAGTTCACATACAGCACAAAATCAGAATAGACATAGTGGACATACGGCCTGTGGCAGGTGAGAAAGGCTTTCTGGCTATGGATCAAATGTAAGAAGCTATTATGAAAGACGTTATAGCAGGACACACAGAATAATTCAAGGTGATCAGGCAGAGTCAACATGCTTTTGTGAAACGGAAACCATGTTTAACCAATTTATTGAAGTTCTTTGAAGAAGTAACAGGTGCTGTGGATAAAGGGGAACTGGTGGATGTACTATACTTAGATTTCCAGAAGGGATTTCATAATGTGCCACATCAAAGTTCATTGCGGAATATAAAAGCTCATGGTGTAGGGGGCAACCTATTGGCTTGGATAGAAGATTGGCTAGCTAACAGGAAACAGAGAGTAGGCTTAAATGGATCATTTTCTGTTTGGCAAGATGTAACGAGTGGTGTGTCACAGGGATCAGTGCGGGTGCCTTAGCTCTTTAAAATTTATATAAATCACTTGGATGAAGGGGCCAAAGGTATGTTTGCTAAATTTGCTGATGACAGAAACGTCGGTCAGACAGTATGTTGTGACGTGGACACAGTGAACCACAAAGGGGTAGATAGATTGAGTGATTGGGCAAAGATCTGGGAAATGGAGTATAATGTGGGAACATATGAAATTGTCCATTTTGGCAGGAAGAATAAAAATTAAGCATATAATTACAATGGTGAGAGATTTCAGAGCTCTACCATCCAGGGGGAACTGAGAGTCCTTGTACATGAATTGTAAAAGGTTAATATGTAGGTATTGCAAGTCATTAGGAAAACTAATGGAATGTTATCGGCTATTGCAGGAGGAATTGAATACAAATGTAGGGAGTTTATGTTTCAGTTATATAGGGAGACCACTTCTGGAATACTGTGTACAGTATTGGTCTCCTCATTTAAGGACAGGTGGAAATGCATTCGAAGCAGTTCAGAGATGGTTTACTAGACTAATGCCTGGAATGGGGGTGTTCTCTAATGAGGAAAGGCTGGACAGGCTAGGCTTATGTCAGCTGGAGTTTAGAAGAGTAAGAGGCGACTTGATTGAAACTAATAAGATTCTGAGTGTGGGACAGAGCAAATGAGGCCGACAGAGAGAGAAAGAACGAGAGAGAGAGAGAGCTCAATTCAGCTGCTGCTAAAAACCTCATCCATGCCTTTTTTATCTCGAGACTTGGCTATTCTAACACACTCCTGGCTGGTCTCCCACATCCTGCTCTCTGTAACGTGTGGTCATCCAAAACTCTGCTGCCATCTTCTAATTTGCACCAAATTCTGTTCACCCAACATCCCTGTGCTCACTGACCTACATTGGCTCTTGGTCCAGTAACACCTCAATTTTAATATTCTCACTCATGTGCTCAAATCCCTCCATGTCCTCACCCCTCTGATTATCCCAATCCCCTGTTCATTTCCAATGTTCCTGAAACTTGTTCCTCTTAAAAATATTTTTTCCAATTCCGGCTTAAAAGTGAGTTTCTTTCCCTCTGCCTCTCTTCATATAACATAGAACATAGAGCATAGAACAGTACAGCACAGTACAGGCCCTTCGGCCCACGATGTTGTGCCGAACCTTTAACCTACTCTAAGATCAAACTAACTACCTACCCTTCATTCTCCTATCATCCATGTACCGATCCAAGAGTCGCTTAAATTTCCCTAATGTATCTGCTTCTACTACCACCACTGGCAGCGCATTCCACGCACCCACCACTCTCGGTGTAAAGAACCTACCTCTGACATCTCCCTGAAACCTTCCTCCAGTCATCTTAAAATTATGCCCACTAGTGATAGTCCTTTCCACCTGGGAAAAAGTCTCTGGCTATCCACTCTATCTATGCCTCTCATCATCTTGTACCCCTCTATCAAGTCACCTCTCATCCTTCTTCGCTCCAATGAGAAAAGCCCTAGCTCCCTCAATCTTTCTTCATAAGACATGCCCTCCAGTCCAGGCAGCATCCTGGTAAATCTCCTCTGCACCCTCTCGAAAGCTTCCATACCCTTCCTATAATGAGGCGACCAGAACTGAACACAATATTCCAAGTGTGGTCGAACCAGGGCCTTATAGAGCTGCAGCATAACCTCGCAGCCCTTAAAGTCAATCCCCCTGTTAATGAAAGCCAACACACCATACGCCTTCTTAACAACCCTATCAACTTGGGTGGCAACTTTGAGCGAACTCCGGACATGGACCCCAAGATCCCTCTGTTCCTCCACACTACCACAAACCCTGTCTTTAAGCCTGTATTCTGCATTCAAATTCGACCTACCAAAATGAATCACTTCAAACTTTTCCAGGTTGAACTCCATCTGCCACTTCTCAGCCCAGCTCTGCATCCTGTCAATGTCCCGTTGCAACCTACAACAGCCTTCCACACTATCCACAACTCTAGCAACCTTCGTGTCATCGGCAAACTTGCTAACCCAGCCTTCCACTTCCTCATCCTCATCCAAGTCATTTATAAAAATCACAAAGAGCAGAGGTCCCAGAACAGATCCCTGCAGAACACCACTGGTCACCGAGCTCCATGCTGAATACTTTCCATCTACTAACACCCTCTGTCTTCTATGGGCCAGACAATTTTGTATCCAGACAGCCACAGTGTGGTTTTCCTGACCACACATTTCATCTCTCCTGCTGCACTCATGCTGTGGAAGCTTGGATCCATAAAATGGTGTGAGCTGCACTGCCGGTCACATCCAGCACATTGTACAGGACACCCAGGCTGGCCGGGGTGCTCGTGTCGGTGTAACGTGTGTGTGTCTGTAGTGTGAGGAGAGGTCTGAATATGAAGTCGATCAGCCATTTCAGCAACTTTGATGTACGTCTTTGATACTTGGTCCTTGCATGTATACTGACCACCTGTGTTAGTCACTCTCAGCTGAACATACATTCAGCAGCACGAGGATCCCCCTCTAGTGTTAGTTAAAAGGACCAGGCGTCCAACTTGCAGGTGAGGGGCTTTTGACTTACTTCTGTTATTACAAAGTTAGTGGAGGTGCTGTGGATGGTTTTCTGGAGGTTGTGTTATGAGCTGCTGCAGACATTCAGGGAGGAGAGAGGACTTGGTGACACAACTCTGTACGATGAATGGGGACTGTAGTTACAGTGTCTCTGCGTCTGCAACATGATCAACAAATGGAGCAGAAGCTGCAGAGAGAGTGAAAGTTCTGGAAAGAAAGAGGAGGAATGGCCTCTGCCCTACCCACCCTGGGTTTCCAAGAGCAAAAAGAGCAGTGGTCCTAATATTGAGCCCAGGGGAACACCACTGTATACTCCCATTGAGTCTCTGTTTACTGTTCCTTAGTCAATGTTATATCCACACTGTCAGTGTACTTTTAATCCATAGTGTTCAGTTTTCCTAATTTGTCTATTGAATGTCACTTGATCGAACACCTTTTGAAAGTCCATATGTATAACTTCAATCACACCACCCTCATCAACCCTCTCCATTGTTTTATCAAATAATTCCATGAAGTTTACCTCACCACCACCTCTCTCCACTCCTCCACTGTTGTTAAATTATCAGACTGATTATCCGACACCCAGTACAGGATGAGCAGAAATTTCCTCCAATTAAATATTGGGAAGACTGATGCCATTGTTTTCACTCCCCACTCCAACTCTGTTCCCTTGCTATTGATTCCATCCCTCTTCCTGGTGACAGTCTGAGATTGAGACAATATGTTTACATCCTTGGTGTCACATTTCATCACAACATGAGCTTTAACCTCATTTTCAGGGTATCATTACAAACGCCTATTGCCACCTCAGTAACATCGCCTGACTTCACCCCTGTCTCAGCCCATCTGCTGCTGAAACCTCATTCATGCCTTCGTCACCTCTCGATGTGACTATTCCAACTCACTCCTGGCTGATCTCCCATATCTACTCTCTGTAAACATGAGGTCATCCAAAACTCTGCTGCCCATGTCTTAGCTCACACCAAGTCCCGTTTATATGACACTGACCGACATTGGCTCCCAATCAAGCAATATCTTGATTTTAAAATTCTCATCCTTGTTGTCATATCTCTCAATGGCCTCGCCCCTCCCTATCTCTGTAATCTCCTCCAGCTCCAGAACCCATCGAGACATCTGTGCTCCTCTAATTCTGGTCTCTTTTCCATCCGTTATTTTAATCACTGCACCACTGGCGACCGTGCCTTCAGCTGCCGGGGCCCAAGCTGCAGTATCCTCCCTACACATCTCCGCCTCTGCACCTCTCCATCTCACTTTCCTCCTTTAAGACATTCCTTGAAACCTTCCTCTTTGGCTAACCTGTTGGTCCTTTGACCTAATATCTCCTGTTGTATCTCAGTTCGCACTTTGCTTCATAATGCTCCTGTGAAGCACCTTGGGATTTTTTATAACATTAAAGGCAATATCTAAATATAAATTGTTGTTTTTGTTGTTGTTTGCCAGACATCAATAGTCTTTAGCATATCCAGGTTGCTAACCATTTACTATCCAATGTTTTTACAAGCAACAGGTATTTTTCTCTTGGGTTGTCACGTCTACAAATGTCCCCAGTCGTGACACTAGTCTGACTGGTCAGTAATTACAGCATTTATCGCATATCTCCTTTTTTAAACAGGATGTAAGATTTACAATCCTCCAATCCTCTGTCATCACACCCATATCCAAGGAGGATTGGAAGATTCTGGCCAGTGCCTCTGCTATTTCCACTATTCCTTCCCTCAGAAACCCCTATACATCCATTCAGACTGGGTAAGAGTTCCAGTTTATTGTGGTACAAAAAGGTGTTGGATAGAAAGGTGTTAACTGAAACTGTTTGTTCAGTGACTGTAATTAATGTCAGTCTCCATGGACCGAATTGTGTCACAGGAGGGTTTCCCTCTTCTATTAATATGGGACTCCTTTCGATGTGTTATCCCATACTGTCAGCGGGAACATCACGCCCGGCACTCACAGGGATCAGCGGCTCCAGAGAGAGGGAGAGGATAGAACAGAATCTGAGAACAATGGGTCAGAATCTGAGAACAATGTGTCAGAATCTGAGAACAATGGGTCAGAGTCTGAGAACAATGGGTCAGAATCTGAGAACAATAGATTGGAATGTTACAACAATGAGCAAGAGTTTATCCTCAGAACTTCACGATCTTTCTACACATTATGATCGGTTCTCATTAGACTTTCGCATCTACCTCGCACTTCGGATTGCTCAATACATTTATTATCCCATCCTCGCTCTTGTTGGTGTCCCTGGTTAGTATCTGTTTCCAGGTATTTATTCCTTAAACCATGTTTAACTGTATTATATTCCTGTAATTTACTCTACCCTCCTTGCTGCTGTTGTTAATCCCGGTGAATATCTCCAGTAATTACCTTGATTAACCATGTTTAACTGCATTACTGCTCCTGTAATTTTCTCTGCCCTCCTTGCTGCTGTTGTTATTTCTGCTGAATCTCTATCTCCAGAAATCAGCTGTGTAAACCACTGCTAACGGTATTTCAGTTCTTGTAATTTACTCTCTCCTCTTTGCTGCTGATACTGTCTCTATTTCCAGCTAGGAGATCTGTAAACCCTGTTTACTGAAATACTGTTCTGGAACGTAAATTGTGGGAAGAGAGACGACAGTGTCATTGGTCCATTGGTCTCCATCACAAACTCCATCCCCTATCTGTGAACCACATACCCGATCCTGAGGCTGAACCAGACAGTTTACAACCTCTGTGTTCTATTTTTACCTTACTTGAGTTCATCTCCAAATTCTCTCCATCACCAACCCTGCCTACTACCACCTGAGTAATATCACCCGTCTCCACTTCTGCCTCAGCCCATCTGCTGCAGAAACCGTCATATGTGCCTTTGTTAAATCCACACTTGACTATTCCGAATCTATCCTGGTCACCCTCCCAGTTAGAAACCTCCATAAACCACAGCCCATCCAGAACTCTGATGCCTGTATCCTAACTCACACCAAATCCCGATCACCCATCACCCCTGTGCTCACTGATCTACATTGGCTCCCGGTTTGGCAGCACCTTAATTTTAATATTCTCATTCTTGAGTCTGAATCCCTCCATGGCCTCACCACTCCATTAGTCCCATTCCCTTGTGCATTTCCCATATTTCTGCAAATAATATGCCTTCAATCTTTTCTCAATTCTCTTTTTAAAGTGAATTTCTCTCTCTCTGTATCTGTTCCTAGCCACGATTTTCAACTCTACAGACCCACTGGTGCTGAGGGCGCAGAAGATGGGACCCATAAAATGATGCGAACCACACAGCCGGCCACTTCTAGTGTGGTCAGCACAGTGTCCCATGGTGGGCAGTACACTTGTGTGGTCAGCACAGTGTCCAATGGTGGACAATGCTCTAGTATGGTCAGCACAATGCCCCATGCTGGACAGAGCTCCAGTATGGTCAGCACAGTGCCCCATGCTGGACAGGGCTCTAGTATGGTCAGCACAATGCCCCATGCTGGACAGGGCTCTAGTATGGTCAGCACAATGCCCCATGCTGGACAATGCTGTAGTATGGTTAGCACAATGCCCCATGCTGGACAGAGCTCTAGTATGGTCAGCACAATGCCCCATGCTGGACAGGGCTGTAGTATGATCAGCACAGTGCCTCATGCTGGACACGGCTCTAGTATGGTCAGCACAGTGCCCCATGCTGGACAGGGCTCTGGTGTGGTCAGCACAATGCCCCATGCTGGACAGGGCTCTAGTATGGTTAGCACAATGCCCCATGCTGGACAGGGCTCCAGTATGGTCAGCACAATGCCCCATGCTGGACAGGGCTCTAGTGTGGTCAGCACAGTGCCTCATGCTGGTCAGGGCTCTAGTGTGGTCAGCACAGTGCCCCATGCTGGACAGGGCTCTGGTGTGATCAGCACAATTCCCCATGCTGGACAGGGCTCTAGTATGGTTAGCACAATGCCCCATGCTGGACCGGGCTCTAGTATGGTCAGCACAATGCCCCATGCTGGTCAGGGCTCTGCTGTGGTCAGCACAATGCCCCATGCTGGACAGGGCTCTAGTATGGTTAGCACAATGCCCCATGCTGGACAGGGCTCTAGTATGGTCAGCACAATGCCCCATGCTGGACAGGGCTCTAGTGTGGTCAGCACAGTGCCTCATGCTGGTCAGGGCTCCAGTGTGGTCAGCACAGTGCCCCATGCTGGACAGGGCTCTAGTATGGTCAGCACAATGCCCCATGCTGGACAGGGCTCTAGTATGGCCAGCTCAATGCCCCATGCTGGACAGTGCTCTAGTATGGTCAGCACAATGCCCCATGCTGGACAGAGCTCCAGTATGGTCAGCACAGTGCCTCATGCTGGACATGGCTCTAGAGTGGTCAGCACAGTGCCCCATGCTGGACAGGGCTCTAGAGTGGTCAGCACAATGCCCCATGCTGGACAGGGCTCTAGAGTGGTCAGCACAGTGCCACATGCTGGACAGGGCTCTAGTGTGGTCAGCACAGTGCCCCATGCTGGACAGGGCTCTAGAGTGGTCAGCACAGTGCCCCATGCTGGACAGGGCTCTAGTGTGGTCAGCACAATGCCCCATGCTGGACAGGGCTCTAGTGTGGTCAGCTCAATTCCCCATGTTGGACAGGGCTCTAGTATTATCAGCACAATGCCCCATGCTGGACAGGGCTCTAGTGTGGTCAGCTCAATTCCCCATGTTGGACAGGGCTCTAGTATTATCAGCACAATGCCTGATGCTGGTCAGGGCTCTAGTGTGGTCAGCCCTGTGCCTCATGCTGGACAGGGCTCTAGTATTATCAGCACAATGCCCCATGCTGGACAGGGCTCAAGTATGGTCAGCACAGTGCCCCATGCTGGACAGGGCTCTTGAGTGGTCAGCACAGTGCCCCATGCTGGACAGGGCTCTAGTGTGGTCAGCCCAGTGCCTCATGCTGGACAGGGCTCCAGCGTGTCATACTATGCTTGTGATACTCATGTGAGGATAGTTTTGAATGTGACTTCAATGTCCCAACCAGACAGCTTTGAGTACGTCTTTGAAATCAGGTCTCGGCATGACCACTGACTGCTTGTGTTAGTCACTGTCAGCTGAATATACATTTAGCATCACAATGAATCCCCTCTAGTGTTATTAAAAAGGACCAGGCATCCAACGTGCAGGTGAGGGGCTTTTGACTTACTTCTGCTATTGTAAACTCAGTGCATGTGTTGTGGATGGGTTTCTAGAGGTTGCGTTGTGAGCTGCTGCAGACATGCAGGGAGGACAGAGGATTTGGTGACTCAACTCTGTACGAGGTATGGGGACTGTAGTTACAGTGTCTCTGGATCTGTAACATGACCCACAAATGGAGCAGAGACTGCAAGGAGCGGAAAGAGGGAGGAGGGACTCTTCCCTACCCACCCCGGGTTTTCCAAGAGCTCTTTTCCTACCTACAATTAACCCAAGAGCAGTGAGTGAGGTGACTCTGATTCAATAAGGAGGTGGTCGCAGAAATTCTACTCTGTCTTCCAAGAACCATGTCACTTATATATAAACCAAAAGAAAAACTGTGGTCCTAACACTGACCCTTGGGGAAAATCACTGTCTACCATCCTCCAGTCTGAAAAACAACCATTTAACACATTTCTCTTTTTGCTGTCCTTTGGACAATTTTTGATCCAATTGGATGCTATTCCATGAGCTTCAATTTTGTTCACCAAACTTTTGTTTGGTTCTCCATCAAATACTTTCATAAAATCCATGTAGACAACATCCACCACATTCCCTTCATCAACCTTCTCTGATCATCAAAATAAATTCAATTAGCTCAGTCAGGCATAATCTGCCTTTTAGAAATCCGTGCTGACAATCCTTAATTAACTCAAACCTCTCCAAGTGTGTGTCGTCCTTTTTCCCTGATTATTGTTTCTAAAACCTTCCTCACAACTGATGTTAAACTAACTGACCAGTAGTTACTAGGCCTGGGTATTGTCCATTTATAATTCTGGGAGGTAAGGGTGACCATCTTTGTCACCATTTTCTCCCTCAGCAGGGAGAAGCACGATGAGAGATCCCGTGGCTTTGTCAGGATAGCGGGAATCCTGATGGTGTCCGTGGCTCTGAGGGGCCCCCATGTCAACGGGGAGAGGTACAGGAACTGAAAGAACTCTCACTCCATTAATGTACAGTTGGTGTCTGAGCATGCCCAGTCCATCATGTTGGTGAATGTCCTCTATCCTGGCAGCAGCCACCATACATTCATTCTGAAGCAGTCAGCCGGTCCCAACACTGCGGGTCTCCATGCAGATCCAGAATGTGACTCCTCGGAGACAAGGAAAACCCCCTCTAGACACAGCTCGTGTCTCTACACCCCCAAACTACCTCCCACCGCCAACCAACCTCACACAATTAACATGTGTATAACGTGAGCAATGGAGTCACCAGGAACATGGTGGAACAGGCCATCGGTGTGATGAAGCAATGCTTCTGATGTCTGATCCGCTCTGGGGGAGCCCTCCAGTACACACTGGAGCAGGTGTCCAAGTTCATGGTGTTCTGCTGCACCCTTCATATCATCACCATCGTGAGGACACGGGCATTGGCACCAGGAATCCGCAGGCTACATCAGGAGGAGGAGGAGGCAGGGAGGTTACTTCCTGGATGCCTTCGACCCTGACAGGCTGTCGGAGAGTCTCTGATAAGATTCCGGTTCCCATAGGACAACTTCCCTTTCCCACCACGGATCCCCCATTCTCCACCATTACACCCATGTCAGACGCCCCATCACATTGTTATTACAGCACAACAGGAACTATTCAGTCCGACGTGTCTGCATCGCCTCTCCGAATGAGCAATTCCTAATCCCATTCCCTGTCTTCTTCCATCAACGCTGCACATTCTTCCTTCTAATACACCAGTTTATTCAGCTTTAGCATGTTTTTGATGTGGTCACCCAAGAGCTGAAAATTATGCAGGGAGAGAGGGAATGGGTGATCCCCAGACAGTCAAAAAGAATCAGGCAGGTAGTGCTGCAAACCCTTGAGTGCATCTCACTCTCCAACAGGTATTCAGTTCAGAATAGTGAGGAAAGTGATGCTTCACCTGGGGAGTGCAGCCAGAGCCAAGTCCGTGTCAACACGGGTGGCTGAGCTGCAGAGCGGGGTCGAGGGATGACTGGAAGAGCCATAGTGATCAATAGTCAGGGGAACAGTTTAGTTTAGTTTTAGTTTAGTTTAGAGATACAGCACTGAAACAGGCCCTTCGGCCCACCGAGTCTGTGCCGACCGTCAACCACCCATTTATACTAATCCTACACTAATCCCATATTCCTACCACCTCCCCACCTGTCCCTATATATTTCCGTACCACCTACCTATACTAGGGGCAATTTATAATGGCCAATTAACCTATCAACCTGCAAGTCTTTGGCGTGTGGGAGGAAACCGGAGCACCCGGAGGAAACCCACGCAGACACAGGGAGAACTTGCAAACTCCGCACAGGCAGTACCCAGAATCGAACCCGGGTCCCTGGAACTGTGAGGCTGCGGTGCTAACCACTGCGCCACTGTGCCGCCCCAAGGCAGGCGTTTATGTGGCCACAGACGTGAATCGAGGATCGTGTCATGCTTGTCTGGTTCCAGGGACAAGGATGTCACTGAGCGACTGCAGAGCATCTTGAAGGAGAAGGGGAACAGCCAGCTGTCATGGTCCACATCGGAACCAGCGACAAAGGTATAAAGAGGAATGTCGTCCTGCAGTCAGTATTTATGGAGCTAGGGAAGAAATAGGCCAGCAGGACCTCAAAGTGGTAACTTCTGGATTACTCCCAATGCCACGAATAACTGAGTATAGAAATAGAAAACGAAGACAGATGAATGTGTGGCTGGGAAGATGGTGCAGGAGGGAGCGCTTCAGATTCCTGGGACATTGGGACCAACTTTGGATTAGATGGGACCTGTACAGGCCGGACTGGTTGCACCTGATCGGAGCCGGGACTGGGTTACTTGCAGAACGTTTTGCTAGTGCTGTCGGGGAGGGGTTAAACTAGTTTTGCAGGGGGATGGGGACCTGAGGATAGAGTCATTCGGGACAAAACCTGAAACGAAAATAGAAGGCAGAAAATTAATGGATGAGTCCAGGAGACAGAGGAAAAGAGGGTTAGAATTATTTTTTAAAAGAGGTTGGCAGTGCTCAAGGGTATCTATTTCAATGCAAGGAGTATAGCAAATAAAGTAGATGAGCTGAGGGCACAGATAGACAGGTAGCAGTATGATATCATAGCTATTACAGAAACATGGCTTAAGGAGGGACAGGAATGGCAGCTCAACGTTCCCGGTTACAGGGTTTTCAGACACGATAGGGAGGGGGATAAGAAAGGAGGGGAAGTGGCAATTTCGGTCAAGGAATCTATTGCAGCTGTGAGGAGGGATGATATGTTGGAAGGTTCATCAAATGAGACCATATAGATTGAGCTAAGGAACCAGAAAGGGACAATCACACTGTTGGGAATGTAATCCCGACAGCCAAATAGTTAGAGGGAGATAGAAGATCGGATATGTAGGCAAGACTCTGAGAAGTGCAAGAACCATCGGGCAGTAATAGTAGGGGATTTTCATTACCCCAATATTAACTGGGATAATTTTAGTATGAAAAGAATTGAGGGAGAAGAAATCTTGAGGTGCATTCAGGAGAACGTTTTTGACCAGGATGTAACAAGTCCAACAAGAGAGGGTGCGGTTTTAGACATTGTTTTAGGAAATGAAGATGGGCAGGTGGAGGAGTGACAGTGGGGGAGCATTTTGGTGGGAGTGATCATAATTCAGTTAGTTTTAACTGAATTATGGGACAGGACAAGAGATATATCAGCAGTTAGAGTTCTCAATGGGGAAAGTTGTACCCCAGGCTGTTCAACTGAGGAAACAGCTGTTTGAAGGTAATTCAGTCTCAGAGCAGTGGGAGGCATTCAAAGGGGAGATTCCAGAGGTTCAGGATAAACATGTTCCCACAAAGAAAAAGGGTGAGGCGGCCAAATCTCGAGTCCCATGGATGTCAAGGAGCCGACAGGGTAGGATAACGCAGAAAAGCAAAGCTTATGTCCGACACTGAGAACTCAATACTGCAGAAAGCCGAGAGGAGTATAGAAAGTGGAGGCGTCAAATCAAAAAGGAAATTAGGAAAGGAAAGAGAGGGCATGAAAGAATATTGGCAAGCAAAATCAAGGTGAACCCAAAGATGTTTTCTCAATACATTAAGAGTAAGAGTATAACTAAGGGGAGAGTAGGACCCATAGTAGATCAGAAAGGTAACCTTTGTATAAGGGTGGAAGATATTGGACTGGTTTTTATTGAGCACTTTGCGTATGTCTTCAGAAAAGAGGGGGGATTTAGATATTGTCGTTCAGGAGAAAAAGTGTGAATTATTGGATATAATAAACATAGGGAGAGAGGAAGTATTAATGGGATTAGCATCCTTGAAAGTTGATAAATCACCAGAGCCGGATGAAATGTACCCCAGGCTGTTCAAAGAAGTAAGAGAGGAAATAGCAGAGGGTCTGCCCACCATCATTTCCCAATCTCACTAGATACAGTTGTGATGCTGGAGTATTGGAGAATCGCTAACATTGTACCTCTGTTTAAAAAGGGAGCAAAGGATAATCTGAATAATTACAGGCCAGTCAGTATAACATCAGTAGTGGGCAAGTTATTGGAATCTATTCTGAGAGACGGGATGAACTGTCATTTAGAGAGGCACAGGTTTATCAAGGATAGTCAGCATGGATTTGTTAAGGGACGCTCTTGTTTAACCAAATTGATTGCATTTTTTGAAGCTGTTACAGGGAATATAGATGAGGGTAGTGCAGTTGATGTGGTCGACATGGATATTAGCAAGGCTTCTGACAAGCTCCCACCTGAAAGGTTGGTTCAAAAAATAAAATCCCATGGCGTCCAGAGAAATGCAGAAAAGCGGATACAAAATTGGCTCAGTGGCAGGAAACAAAGGGTAATTTATTGACAAGTATTTTTGCGACTTCAGGACTGTTTCCAGTGTCATTCCACAGGGCTCAGTAATGGGTCCCCTGCTCTTTGCGGTCGATATTAAAGATTTAGACGTAAATGTAGTGGGTATGATCAAGACTTTTGCAGACGACACAAAGATTGGCCATGCGGTGCATAGCGAGAAGGATAGCTGTTGGCTGCAGGAAGATATTGACGGTCTGGTCAGATGGGCAGAAAAATGGGATTCGACCTGGTTAAGTCTGTGGTGATGCAATTGGGGAGCTCAAACAAGCAAAGGAATACACGATTACTAGGACAATACTGAGAAGTGTACAGGAAGTAAGGGACTTTGGAGCGAATGCCCACATATCCCTGAAGATAGCAGGACAGGTCAATAAGACAGTTAAGAAGGCATATGGAATCCTTTCCTTTATTTGCCGAGGTATAGAATGAAAGAGCTGGGAGGTTATGCTGGAACTGTATAAATCATTGGTTAGGCCACAACTTGAATATTGTGTGCAGTTCTGGTAACAGAAAGGATGTAATTGCACTAGAAAGGGTACACAGGAGATTTACGAGGATGTTGCCAGGACTGGAAAAATGCAACTAAGAGGAAATATTGGAAAGGCTGGGGTTGTTCTCCATGGAACAGAGAAGGCTGAGGGGCGATCTAATTGAAATGAACAAAATTTTGCGGGGCCTGGATAGAGTGGAGGTGAAGGGTCTATTCACATTAGCAGAAAGATCAGTGACTAGGGGACATAGATTTAAAGTGATTGGTAGAAATATCAGAAGGGAGTTGAGGAAAAACATGTTCACCCAGAAATACAAAATTGCCTCAGTGACAGGAAACAAAGGGTAATTGTTGACGGGTATTGACTGGAGGACTGTTTCCAGTGGTTTTCCACGGGGCTCGGTACTGGGTCCCCTGCTTTTAGTGAGGGTCTGGAATTCACTTCCTGAAAGGATGGTTGAGGCAGAAACCCTCTACTCATTCAAAAAGAGCCTGGATGTGAACCTCAAATGTCATAATCTGCAGGGCTAGGGATCAAATGCTGGATTAGAATAGGTGGATAATTTTTCAGCTGGCACAGACACGATGGGCCAAGTGGCCTCTTTCTGTGCCTTAAACTTTCGACGATTCTATGATTCTATTACACGAAACACGCAATCCTCGTTAACACTCACAATTACGTCAACAAACTATCAAGATGATCAGAAATGATTTTCCATGAAGCTATCCGTGCTACTCGCCATTTATTAAGACATGATTTTACAAGCAAGAAATATTTTTGTGCTGGGTTATGGCCTCAACAATTTTCCAAGAATCAGCATTGGACTGATAGTTACAGGGCTTATCCAACCTCTCCTTTTTTAAACAGGGTGTAACATTTACAGCCCTCCAGTTCTCTGGCATCTTTTTTTATTCATTCATGGGATGTGGACATCGCTGGATAAGCTAGCATTTATTGTCCATCCCTAATTGCCCTTGAGAAGGTGGTGGTGAGCTGCCTTCATGAACCACTGCAGTCCACGTGGGGTAGGTACACTCACAGTTCTGTTAGGAAGGAGTTCCAGTATTTTGACCCAGTGAAAGAGAAGGAACAGTGATATAGTTCCAAGTCAGGATGATGTCTGGCTTCGAGGGGAACTTGCAGGTGCTGGTGTTTCCATACATCTGCTGCCCTTGTCCTTCTATGTGATAGAGGTTGTGTGTTCGGAAGATGCTGTCTAAGTAGACTTGGTGCGTTGCTGCAGTGCATCTTGTAGATGGTACACACTGCTGCCTCTTTGCGTTGGTGGTGAAGATAGTGAATGTTGTTGATGGGGTGCCAATCAAGTGCTGCTTTGTCCTGGATGGTGCCGAGCTTTTTGAGTGTTTTTGGAGCTGCACCCATCCAGGCAAGTAGGGAATATTCCATCACACTCCTGACTTGTGCCTTGTAGATGGTTGACTGGCTTTGGTGAGTCAGGAGGTTAGTTACTCGCCTCAGGATTCCTCGCCGATGACCTGCTCTTTTAGCCATGGTATTTATATGGCTACTCCTTTTCAGTATCTGGTCAATGGTAGCCCCTAAGATGCGATTGTGGGGGATTCAGCTATGGTAATGTCATTGAATGTCAAGGGGGAAGATTAGATTATCTCTTGTCGGAGACCGTCATTGCCTGGCGCTTGTGCAGAGTGAACGATACTTGCCAATTATCAGCCCAAGCCATGACATTGTCCAAGTCTTGCTGCATTTCTACACGGACTGCTTCAATATTTGAGGAGTCACAAATGGTGCTGAAAATTGTGCAATCATCAGCGAACATCCCCACATCTGACCTTATCATTAAAGGAAGGTCATCGATGAAGCAGCTGAAGATGGTTGGGCCCAGGACACAACACTGAGGAACTCCTGCAGTGATGTCCTGGAGCTGAGCTGATTGACCTGCAACAACCACAACCATCTTCCTTTGTGCTCGGTATGACTCCAACTAGCAGAGAGTTTTCAACCTGATTCCCACTGACTCCATTTTTGCTCGGGCTGCTTGATGCCATACTCAGTCAAATGCTGCCTTGGTGTCAAGGGCAGTCACTCATACCGCACCTATTGAATTCAGCTCCTTTGTCCATGTTTGCACCAAGGCTGTAATGAGGTCAGGGGCTGTGTGACCCTGGCGGAACCCAAACTGAGCGTCACTGAGCAGGTCATTGCTAAGCAAGTGCAGTTTGGTAGCATTGTCGTTGACACCTTCCATCACCTTACTGATGATTGAGAGTAGGCTGATGGGGTGGTAATTGGCCGGGTTGGACTTGTCCTGCTTTTTGTATGCAGGACATACCTGGGCAATTTTCCACATTGCAGGATAGAGGCCAATGTTGTAGCTGTACTGGAACAGTTTGATGGGGGAACGGAAGTTCTGGAGCACAGGTATTCAGTACTATTTCCGGAATATTGTCAGGGCCCACAGCCTTTGCAGTATCCAGTGCCTTCAATCGTTTCTTGATATCATGCGGAGTGAATTGAACCCTGAGAAACAGTACTGTATTCTCCCCTCCACATCCAGTCTGAACAATGACTGTTCACCACTTCTCTCTGCTTTCTGTCCCTCAGTAGTGTCATATCCACACTATCACTGTCACATTAATCCATGTCATGACAAGTCTATGAAATGTCATTTGATCACAGGCCGTTTGAAAATCTAAATCCATAGTTGGATATACATGAGTAGGGGCGGAAGATGTTGGTATGGTTCTTAATGAATACTTTGTATCTGTCTTAACAGAAGAGGGGACGATGCAGATATTGTGTTTAAGGAGGAGGAGAGTGAATTATTGGATCTGATATACATAGGGAGAGAGGAAGTGTTGATGGGATTAGCATCCTTGAAAGTTGGTAAACCACCAGGGCCAGATGAAATGTATTCTAGGCTGTCAAAAGAAGTGAGAGAGGAAATAGCAGAGGGTCTGACCATCATTTTCCAATCCTCATTGGATACAGGTGTAGTGCCAGAGGATTGGTGAACTGTTAACATTGTACCTCTTTAAAATGGAGCAAGGGAGAGACCGAATGATTGCAGACCAGTCAGTGCAATCTCAGTAGTGGGTAAATTATTGGAATCTATTCTGTGAGACAAGATAAACTGTCACTTAGAAAGGTTCAGGTCAATCAAGGACAGTCAGCATAGATTTGATCAGGGAAGATATTGTTTGACCAACTTGATTGAATTTTTCGACAATGTAGCAAGGATGATAGATGAGGGTAGTGCTGATGATATGGTCTGCATGGATTTTGACAAGGCTTTTGACAAGGTCCCATGTGGCATACTAGTTAAAAAAATAAAATCCCATGGAATCCAGGGAAATGCAGAAAGCTGGATACAAAATTTGCTCAGTGACAGGAAACAAAGGCTGTTTGTTGACGGGTGATTTACTGACTTGAGGTCTGTTTCCAGTGGCGTTCCACAGGGCTCAGTACTGGGTCCCCTGCTTTGTGTGGTGTATATTAACGATTTGAACGTAAATGTAGGGGGCATGATCAAGATGTTTGCAGATGGTACACAGATTGGCTGTGCGGTAGAGAGCGAGGAGGATAGCTGTAGGCTGCTCGAAAATATTGATGGCAGAAAAGTGTCAAATGGAATTCAACCTGGTTAAGTATGAGACGATGGAATTGAGGAGGTCAGACAAGGCAAAGGGATAGACGATCAATCGGAAAATACTGAGAAGTGTAGAGCAAGTGAGGGACCTTGGAGTCAATGTCCACTGATCCCTGCAGGTAGCAGGTCAGGTCGATAGGTGGTTAAGAAGGCATATGGAATCCTTTCCCTTATTAGCTGAGGTATAGAATACAAGAGCAGGGAGGTTAAACTAGTACTGTATAAATCATTGGTTAGGCCACAACCTGAGTACTGTGTGAAGTTCTGGTCACCTCATTACACAAAGGATGTAATTGCATGAGAGAGGCGACTGAGGAGATTTACAAGGACTGGAAAAATGCAGCTCTGAAGAAAGATGAGATAGGCTGGGGCTATTATACTTGGAACAGTGAAGGCTGAAGGGAGATCCGATTGAAATGGACATAATTTTGTGGGGCCTGGATAGAGTGGAGGTGAAGAGTCTATTCACCTATGTAGAGAGATCAGTGACTAGGGGGCAGTGACTTAAAGTGCTTGGTAGAAGGATTAGCGGGGAGTTGAGGAGAAACTTGTTCACCCAAAAATACAAAATGGGCTCAGTGGCAGGAAACAAAGGGTAATTGTTATAATAAAAGCAAAATACTGCAGAAGCTGGAAATCTGAAGTAAAAACAAGAAATGCTGGAAATACTCGGCAGGTCTGGCAGCATCTGTGGAGAGAGAAGCAGAGACTGTAATTAATGTCAATCTCCATGGACACACCACAGCCCAGGCCCTGAGACTGAAATAAATGCACACACACACACCGCAGTCCAGACCCTGAGACATACATATATATACACACAGACACACAGACACACACAGACACAGACACACACACACACACACACACACACACACACACACACACACACACACACACACACACACACACACACACACACACACACACACACACACACACACACCGCAGTCCAGGACCTGAGATGTTTAAATATATACACACACACACACCACAGACCAGGCCCTGAGACATATTGATACAAACACAAACACACAGAAACACACACACATACACCACAGCCCAGACCGTGAGACTTATATATATGCACACACACAGACCACACAAAGCCAGACCCTGAGAGTATATATATGCACACACACACACACCACAGCCCAGACCCTGAGACTGATATATATGCACTCACACACACACACACACACCACAGTGCAGACCCTGAGACTTATATACATGCACACACATAAATACACACACACACACACAAAGCCTAGACACTGACACTTATATATATGCACACACACACACACCACAGCCCAGGTCCTGAGACTGAAATAAATGCACACACACACACACACACTGCAGTCCAGACCCTGAGACATACATACATACACACACACAGACACACAGACACACACACACACACACACCGCAGTCCAGGACCTGAGATGTATAAATATATACACACACACACACCACAGACCAGGCCCTGAGACATATAGATACAAACACACACACATACACCACAGCCCAGACACTGAGACTTATATATATGCACACACACAGACCACACAAAGCCCAGACCCTTACAGTAGATATAAGCACACACACACACACACAAAGCCCAGAACCTGAGACTGATATATATGCACACACACACACACACACACCACAGTACAGACCCTGAGACTTATACACATGCACACACATAAATACACACACACACACACAAAGCCTAGACCCTGACACTTATATATATATATATATATACACACACACACACACACACACACACACACACACACACCACAGCCCAGGCCCTGAGAGTTATATATATGCACACACACACACACACACACCACACAGTCCAGACCATGAGACATATATATATATAAAAATATATCACACACACACACCACAGTCCAGGGCCTCACACTTATGTACATGCACACGCATACACACACACAAAGCCCAGACCCTGATAGTATATATATGCACACACACACACACACACACACACACACACACACACACACACACACACACACACACACACACACACACACACACACCACAGTCCAGACACTGAGACTTATATACATACACGCACACACACACACACCACACAGTCCAGACACTGAGACTTATATATATATAAATATATCACACACACACACCACAGTCCAGGGCCTCACACTTATATATATGCACACACATACACACACACAAAGCCCAGACCCGGAGAGTATATATATGCACACACACACACACACACACACACACACACACACACACACACACACACACACACACACACACACACACACACACAGTCCAGACACTGAGACTTATATATATGAACACACACACACACACACACACACACCACAGCCCAGACTGTGAGACTTATATATATGCACACACACACACACACACACACACACACACACACACACACCACGGCACAGACACTGAGACTTGCATATATGCACACACACACACACACACACACACACCACAGTCCAGACACTGAGACTTATATATATGCACACACACACACACACCACAGCCCAGACACTGAGACTTATATATATGCACACACACACACACACACACCACGGCACAGACACTGAGACTTACATATATGCACACACATACACACACACACACACACACACACACACACACCACAGCCCAGACACTGAGACTGATATATATGCACACACACACACCGCAGCCCAGACTGTGAGACTTATATATATGCACACACACACACACACACACACACACACACACACACACACACACACACACACACACACACCACGGCACAGACACTGAGACTTACATATATGCACACACATACACACACACACACACACACACACACACCACAGTCCAGACACTGAGACTTATATATATGCACACACACACACACACACACCACAGCCCAGACACTGAGACTTACATATATGCACACACATACACACACACACACACACACCACAGCCCAGACACTGAGACTTATATATATATATACACACACACACACACACACACACACACACACACACACACACACACACACACACACACCACAGTCCAGACACTGAGACTTATCTATATGAACACACACACACACACACACACACACCACAGCCCAGACTGTGAGACTTATATATATGCACACACACACACACACACACACACACACACACACACACCACGGCACAGACACTGAGACTTACATATATGCACACACATACACACACACACACCCACACCCACACCACAGTCCAGACACTGAGACTTATATATATGCACACACACACCGCGGCACAGACACTGAGACGTATATATATGCACACACACACACACACACACACACACCACAGTCCGGACCCTGAGACTTATATATATGCACACACACACACACACACACACACACACACACCACGGCACAGACACTGAGACGTATATATATGCACACACACACACCACAGTCCAGACCCTGAGACTTATATATATACACACACACACACACACACACACACACACACACACACACACACACACACACACACACACACACACACACACACACACACACACACACACCACAGTCCAGGCCCTGAGACTTATATATATACACACACACACCACAGTCCAGGCCCTGAGACTTATATATATATACACACACACCACAGACCATGCCCTGAGACTTATATATATATACACACACACACCACAGTCCAGGCCCAGAGACTTATATATATACACACACACTCACCACAGTCCAGGCCCTGAGACTTATATATATACACACACGCTCACCACAGTCCAGGCCCTGAGACTTATATATATACATACACACACACCACAGTCCATGCCCTGAGACTTATATATATACACACACTCTCACCACAGTCCAGGCCCTGAGACTTATATATATACATACACACACACCACAGTCCAGGCCCAGAGACTTATATATATACACACACGCTCACCACAGTCCAGGCCCTGAGACTTATATATATACACACACACACCACAGTCCAGGCCCTGAGATATATATATATACACACATACACACCACAGTGCAGGCCCTGAGACTTATATATATACACACACACACACACACCACAGTCCATACCCTGAGACTTATATATATATATACACACACACACTCCACAGTCCAGGCCCTGAGACTTATATAGAGACACACACACACGCCACAGTCCAGACCCTGAGACTTATATATATACACACACACACTCCACAGTCCAGGCCCTGTGGTGTGAAACAGGGCTGTGTTCTCGCACCCACACTTTTTGGGATTTTCTTCTCCCTGCTGCTTTCACATGCGTTCAAATCCTCTGAAGAAGGAATTTTCCTCCACACAAGATCAGGGGGCAGGTTGTTCAACCTTGCCCGTCTAAGAGCGAAGTCCAAAGTACGGAAAGTCCTCATCAGAGAACTCCTCTTTGCTGACGATGCTGCTTTAACATCTCACACTGAAGAATGCCTGCAGAGTCTCATCGACAGGTTTGCGTCTGCCTGCAATGAATTTGGCCTAACCATCAGCCTCAAGAAAACGAACATCATGGGGCAGGATGTCAGAAATGCTCCATCCATCAATATTGGCGACCACGCTCTGGAAGTGGTTCAAGAGTTCACCTACCTAGGCTCAACTATCACCAGTAACCTGTCTCTAGATGCAGAAATCAACAAGCGCATGGGTAAGGCTTCCACTGCTATGTCCAGACTGGCCAAGAGAGTGTGGGAAAATGGCGCACTGACACGGAACACAAAAGTCCGAGTGTATCAGGCCTGTGTCCTCAGTACCTTGCTCTACGGCAGCGAGGCCTGGACAACGTATGCCAGCCAAGAGCGACGTCTCAATTCATTCCATCTTCGCTGCCTTCGGAGAATACTTGGCATCAGGTGGCAGGACTATATCTCCAACACAGAAGTCCTTGAAGCGGCCAACACCCCCAGCTTATACACACTACTGAGTCAGCGGCGCTTGA